>NC_061099.1:39882058-39919558 GCF_015104395.2 Macrobrachium nipponense | reverse complement strand
TTATGCACACACATTATATGTACACAGAGTAGTAGTAGTTACTGTTATTATTTTTGTTGTTGAAATAATCATTAACTAAGCCAATTTCTGCTACTAATAATGATTTATTGAAAGAAAACAATGTTCTAATATACATATCCATGGTGGGGAGTGGGGGGAGGGGAGGTGGCAACAACGTGACTAGGTGCTCCCAACCGCCCCCCCCCACACCCCCTCCACCACCTGCTTTAAATCCCCAAACCCCCGCCACTGAGTACATAAGAATAGTTTCTGTTTTCGTGATGTATCTGTTATTCGAAGAAAAACTCAAAGGACCCGAGAGATATCAAGTCTTTTGAAAAGATGGTTAACACTTATAAGGCCTAGACCTAGTGTTTAACATGAAACAGAAGTGACCAGACTTTGGACTCCGAGATCTACTCTTATATATATATATATATATATATATATATATATATATAGATATATATATATATATATATATATATATGTATACAGGGGGTCCATAAAATTCCGGTACCATTTTAACCCTGAAACGCCGAAGCGGTAAAAAAAAAATTGTCTCCCGTGTGCCGGAGGTGTTTCAGAGTGAGCACGGAAGCGGAAAAAATATTTTTTTCAAAATATCACAGCGCGCTTAGTTTTCAAGATTAAGAGTTCATTTTTAACTCCTTTTTTTATCATTAGCTGAAGTTTAGTATGCAACCATCAGAAATGAAAATAATTATCATTATCATATTTAAATAATGCAATATATGATAGTGCAAAAACGAAATTTCATATATAATTGTATTCAAATCGCGCTGTGCGCAAGACGGTTAAAGGTTACAAGTTACTTTTTTTTCGTTGTACTGTACACTAAATTGCAATCATTTTGGTATATAACACATTGTAAAACGATAAAAGCAACACAGAGAAAATATTATCACAAAATAATGCATGAATTCGTAATGCACGGACGTAAAAAAATTTTTTTTTTTTTCAAAAATTCACCATAAATCTAAATATTGTTCTAGAGACTTCCAATTTGTTTCAAAATTAAGAAAACTGATTGAATATTACGATACTGTAAGAGTTTTAGCTTAGAATGGCAGTTTACGACCATTTCGGACGAGTTAAAGTTGACCAAATGTCGAAATGTTTATATATATATTTTTTATATGCAAATATTGCAAAAATGAGAAAAGCTACAGCCTTCAAATATTTTTGTTTGTATTCTTCATGAATTTGCACAAATTTTCATATATAAAACTCTATAAAACGCCTAACATGAAAAGGAGCAAATATTAGGAGAATGCGACGTACACATTTCAGAGATTTGTGGCCGCGAATCGGTGCGCGGAGGGATAGAAAGTTTTTTTTTTTTTAAATTCACCATAAATCTAAATATTGTGCTAGACACTTCGAATTTGTTTCAAAATGATGATAAATGACTGCATATTACTAGATTGTAAGAGTTTTAGCTTACAATTGCGTTTTTTGACTATTTCGGTAGAGTCAATGTTGATCAAACGTGGTTTTTTTCTATTTATCGTGATTTATATGCAAATATTTCGAAAAAGAGAAAAGCTACAACCTTAAATTATTTATTGTTTTATTCTAAATGAAATTGCGCACATTTTCATATATAAAACTTTATGTAACGGCTAATTTTAAATGGTGCAAACATTTCGACAATCGCAAGAAAAAATGTCAAATTTTTTTCGGTAGAGTTACCGCGTGGACGTAAGGAAAATGTTTTTTTTTTTTCATAAATTCACCATAAACCGAAATATTGTGATAGAGACTTCCAACTCGTTGCAAAATTAAGATAAATGATTGAATATTACTAGAATATAAGTGTTTTAGCTTACAATTACGTTTTTCGACCATTTCGGTAGATTCAAAGTTGACCGAAGGTTGAAATTTTTGCACTTATCGTTATTTATATGAAAATATTTCAAAACTGATGAAAGCTACAACCATGGGTTGTTTTTAGTTGTATTGTGCATGAAATTGCGCACATTTCCATATATAAAACTTTATATAACGGCAAATTTAAAATGATGCAAACATTAGTACAATCGCACGAAATTTTTTTTTTCGGAAGAGTTACCGCGCGGACTTAATGAAAAAGTGTTTTCATAAATTCACCATAAATCGAAACATTCTGCTAGAGACGTCCAATTTGTTGCAAAATGAAGGCAAATGATTGAATATTACTAGAATATAAGAGTTTTAGCTTACAATTGCGTTTTTCGACCATTTCGTTAGAGTCAAAGTTGACCGAAGGTTGAAATTTTGGCACTTATCGTTATTTATATGAAAATATTTCAAAACTGATAAAAGCTACAATCATGGGTATTTTATTGTTGTATTCTAAATGAAATTGCGCACATTTACATATATAATACTTCATGTAAAGGATAATTTAAAATGGTGCAAAAGTTATGTCAAAGTGACGAAATAATTTTTGAGATGTGTCACTGATACTTTTTAGTGCGATAAGAAAGAAATTCGCGCTTGCGCGCCTGCGTAACGATTGTAAACAAAACAACGCCTTGATCCGTGAACTCCCAGCATCCCCCAAGGCGCGTGATTCAAAGGTTTTTGGCTGGTAGGCCTATAAGTATTTTTCCCCGAATTTGTAAAAAAACTTTTTTGGGTCGACGTATGGTACGTCGATTCGGCATACAGGAGACATTTTGACTCGACGTTTAATACGTCCATTCGGCGTTTAAGGGATAAGTAGTTTTTTTCATATAACGGTACTGGGACTTTATGGACACCCTGTATATGCTTGTGTTTTTGTTTGTTTATATAGGATTGGGGGGGAAGGCCGATCGACTGGTAGTAGATCGCGATCGACTGTTTTGGCTACCTCTGACAGGAAGGTATCCGAATGTCAGAATAACTCTGAAGAACTAGATAATCATTATTTGATGAATATTGGTCCATCAAAGTCACTACCACCAAATCACCTTCCGTGCAGTTGCGATTGTTTCGAGGAATTTCGAGCGAGTTGTGTTGGAGTCGCCTTCCTCGTCCGCAGCTTCGGCAAATCCGCTGGGTATGAACATTTGTTGCTTGGACATCTCCTGCGGATAGAAAAATTAGCGTGGAGCATGTGTATTTGCGGATAAGCATGTTTGTTCATTTTTACATTCTACAAATATATTCCTTTGGACAGGACTATGTCTCAAGGTTTGATAGTCTCAGAAGTATTTTTATTTACTAGGCATTTTGCCGTATTGACATCTACCATCAAATATTCCTGTATAATGTTGTTTCCCCTTAGAAAGGGGATAGTGCCGTCAGTGCACCTCATGCGCTGCACTGTAGGCGTTACTTAACGTTCTTTGCAGCGTCCCTGCGGCCCCATAGCTGCAACCCATTTTGTTTCCTTTTACTGTGCTTCCTTTCATATTCTTTCTTCCATCTTACTCCCCACCCTCTTCTAACAATTGATTCACAGTGCAACTGCTTTGAGGTTTTCCTCCTGTTACACCTTTCAAACCTTTTCACTGTCAATTCCCGTTTCAGCGCTGATTGACCTCGTAGGTCCTAGTGCTTGGCCTTTGGCCTAAAGTCTATATTCAATTCAATTCCTCTCGACGTGGTTCGGAATTCACGTAAAGCCGTTGGTCCCGTTGCTGAATAACCACTGCTTCCATGCAACGTAAAAACATCATTCAAACAATTCAGTTCATAATGATCGCCTTGATTTTATTGCTAGCCTATTATGAATTTTAACATAGACTACAAAAGCTACATCAGTATGATGACAAATGATAAATATATAAAAGGGAGCATTAGAGAGGATATATACGCCTGCTTGAATTGATCTACTATGAATAAATCTTTGGATCGTCCAGCCAAGCGATGAGACACTTTCTGTCATTTACCGCTTAAGACAGTGGTCTTCGAACTGTGGGCCATAGGCTGATTAATTATCAGGTGGGCCACTGACAAAAAAAATGTAGAATTTAAAGTTAAATAAACAATATATAAACAATATATAAAAATTAAAGTATATTTTCTTTTATCCGGACCTATAATCATAAATAAACAGTATATGTAAAAATATGGAAATAAATATATTTTCTTTTTCTTATTCTATCCCAGTATTTGTTCACTAGTTAATTTTTAGATCATAAAAATGGTCATGAAAAGATTCTGAGCATATTTGTATATTGAATTTATGAAAATCTATATTTTGAATTTATGGTAATAACATGAAATAAAACTCCAGTTCCAGGAACTATATGTTGTATTTTGAACTTATCAATTGATATTCTAAATCTGAAGTAGTGGGCCATGGGTATTTGGAGATATCTAAAGTTGGCGATGACCTCAAAAAGTTTGAAGACCACGGGCTTAAGACAATGGAAAAAGTGCATTGGAGTCGGTAAACAGCGAGGTCTATAGATCCAGAAAATAAAGATGAAGGTTATACAGCGAAAAACACTTCATAGTTGCACTAAGTTAGAGGTATTGGAAGGGAAGACACACGAGTCAGAAGAGAGCGGGAGTGAAGGTTAAATTGATTTTAGAAATTAAAATGTAAAACATTCTAGTAAAAATAGTTTTCACAAATTTTTCTGGGCGCTTGGGTTGAGATCGACCCTCACTCACCTTTAACGGGGTACC
Organism: Macrobrachium nipponense; assembly: GCF_015104395.2. Lineage (NCBI taxonomy): Eukaryota > Metazoa > Arthropoda > Malacostraca > Decapoda > Palaemonidae > Macrobrachium > Macrobrachium nipponense. Next base: position 39,914,929 of record NC_061099.1, on the reverse strand, counting down.
AATATAGCGAAACCTATCAAGGGTTAAGAAAAAGGTTAAAACATCCACCAGTCATATCCACCTGGTAATACCTATATATACACTCCACCACATGGCGTGCACCGATGTCACTTATCCCTTACGAAGGTAGTGCTAAGTGTTCTACAGATATAACTGTGCAGAATGATGAAGTTCGTGTGCTGCCTCTAACCTGAAGAAAGTTGGCCGAGAACTCACTCCCTTTCTCTGTTATGAAAATGACTGTATCTGGGACCAGAGGTGTAATGGCCTTCATGATGGTCTTGACAAGATGCCCGGCACTTCCTGTGGTTCCAAAGGCGTTTCCTGCGAAAGGTACAAAATTATATCACGCTTGCTTCTTATATTTCTCTATGAATTGATAGAGGTTTCTCAGGACTTTAGAACTGATGGATATTTTTGTTATTATTCTTTATTGATAAAACATTACATATGTTGTAATACCATATTTCCATTTAGTTTGCACAAATTAGTTTTTAATCTATATCAATGACTCATTTCACTAATACATTATAAAATATTTTGTCCATAAAAAGGAAAATATTCTCATTCATAATATCTAGCTACTAATCAAACATCACAAAAAGCCCCTCAAATGTCAACACCAAAATAAAAGATGACCCTTATTTTATTTATCTATTTGTTTATTTTATCTTATTTTTTAAAGCTCACAGTCATTTATTCATCATAAATCTTCAACACTTCAAATATATAAAAAACGGCAAACTCCGTCTCAAAATAATGATGACAAGAGATGAGATTTCTGTTTTTTTTTCAGACTATGAATCGACTGTAAACACATCCTAGATCAGTGGTTCTTAACCTTTTTTATGACCACGCCCCCTTTAAGAGTTGGTCCTTCCCACTACGGCCCCTTTGCATCTATGGGTAAAATTCCCTCCCAGATTTAAAGGAAAATAAAATTTAAAAAATTACAGTTGAGATCTCATTCCAGATCAGTGGTTCTTAACTTTTTTATGACCACGCCCCCTTCCAAGAGTTGGTCCTTCCCATCACGTCCCCTTTGCCTCTATGAGTAAAATTCCCTCCCAGATTTAAAGAAAAAAATTACAGTTGAGATCTCATCCCAAATCAGTGGTTCTTGAATTTTTTTATGACCACGCCCCTTTAAGAGTTGGTCCTTCCCACTACGGCCCCTTTGCATCTATGAGTAAAATTCCCTGCCAAATTTAAAGGAAAATAAAAATTTTAAAAAATGAGAAAGAGAAGGGGTTTCTAGGAATAGGAAGGGAGGTCAATAATTGCAAAACATGGTCAACCCTATGCTTACGAGACGTTTGTTTGGCGGCCACTGATTGGCTAGTACCGGGAAGTGGTAGGCAGCTCTCAGCCAATCAGCGGCCGCCAAACAAACGTCTCGTAGGCACAGGGGTCAGCCAAGAATCTACCTTAAGTGAACCAGCGATAGTATACTCTAGAAAAGTAACGTTAGAAGGCGATACTTTTGCTTTTTTTTTTCATAAACTTCTGAATATTAGTTCCTCACTCTTGTTAAGAGAATAACAAATATGCAAAGGGGGCGTGGCGAAGGACCAAATCTTAAAGGGGGCGTGGTCATAAAAAAGTTAAGAACCACTGATCTGGGATGAAATTGCAATTGCAATAAATGAAGATAAAAAGATATTATAGATTACTCTGCATGCTAAACCGAAAGACCTACTGTTAACGTGGTTGATGAGGCTCCTGCTGGCCACTGATGAGTTGTTGAAAGCAGCGAGAATCATCAACAGGTATCGAAATCCCCTTCTGGTGTCCATTTCTCATAGTCTGAAATGAAGTGTATGTAAAAAATCTTAGGATCGTTTAAATATTTATTCACAAATATTGCTTTAGAGATATCGTGAATATGTAAATATTAAGAAATTAAAAAAAAAAAGATATTCCAAGTTCACAAGTTAAACTTTATCCTCAGTGCCCATGTGCCCTCCATCCATTCAAAGCAAAGGTACAGAATTAGGAAATGCCAGAATTATTTTACATTGTCACTTGGAATTATTTTCGCCAAGACACTTCCTCAAATTCCGTGGCTAATCTTCAAGCTACAAATAAGAGAAACTCCCCTTCTCAGAGGGATAGCGCCGTCAGTGCACCTCATGCCCTGCACTGTAGGCATTACTGAAAATTTTTTTTGCAGCGTGCCTTCGACTCCTATAGCTGCAACAATCGTTCCATTTACTGTACCTCCTTTCATATTCTCTTTCTTCCTTCTTACTCTCCAACAACTGCTTTGAGGTTTTCCTCCTGTTACGCCTTTCAAACCTTTTCACTGTCAATTTCCGTTTCAGCATTGAATGACCTCACAGGTCAAAGTGCTTGGCCCTGTGGCGTAGATTCAACTATATTCCGTTCAGTTCAGTATGAGAAACTATCCTTGGTAACCAAAATACGTGATTATCAATCCAAGAGAAAAAAAAAATAAATAAAAAATAAAAAAATAAAACAGCAGTTTCTGTATAAGTAAATGTAGAGATCTAAGAAACTCTGATTGAAATGATAGTTAAGATATGATTTAGCACCTGAACATACGCTAATTATTCTTAGTGGACCACTTCCAGTATGATCTCACTTCCGCGCAGTTGCTTAACATCGAATGACTCTTAAACTCAGTTATAGCTGGTTCACTTAAGGTAGATTCTTGGATGAGCCCTATTTTGCCTACGAGACGTTTGTTTGGCGGCCGCTGATTGGCTGGGAGCTGCCTACTACCTCCAGGTACCAGCCAATCAGCTGCCTGCAAACAAACGTCTCGCAGGCATAGGTAGCTCACCCAAGAATCTACCTTAAGTGAACCAGCTATAGTAACCCGGACTGGGGGTTAAGCTGAGAAGAAGAAGAAGAAGAAGAAGAAGAGGAAGAAGAAAAAAAAGAAGAAGATTTTTATTAGCAGAAATTCGATTTAGCGCCCTTTTCCTTAGTTACTGGAAAAGCGTCAAAGTTGGCTGTGAAATAAATAAACAGCAGAATGTTGCTGAAAGGCTTTGTAAATAAAAGAGAGAGAGAGAGAGAGAGAGAGAGAGAGAGAGAGAGAGATTCTTCGATAGTCGAAAAGGCGCGAACATCGAGTAATATCATTTCATACAAGATTCCTATATATTTTTTTTTTGTGGTTTTATGGTCACGATGTCCTCAGCAATGTCTGAACGAAGTGTCAAGACGTAAGTAACATTGATTTCCCAGTGGTCAATAATAATTCTTGAATTATCATAAAGAAAATATTTATCACTGTTATTATTTTCTCGTGTGGTTTTCATTCAAGTATTCCTCTGGTTTGAAGAGTTTAGACGGTTAAAAAATGATGCGAAATTACTAACTATTGATCATTTACAGATCATCTGATTTGAGGTATATGAATTACTGAAAAAAAGGTTAAACCTCTCAAGAATTCAGGATTTACTATAGCCTACCGAGAGGATATTTCAGTTTTATTTTTACATTTTTTTTTCACTTTTTGATTTCTCCTCAATTAAATAAATACTACCCATGAATATGAGAAATAACATTCTCTCTCACTGTATTTGTAACCGGAACAATCATCAAGGATATTGAAAAAGGTTATAGCATTATAACTCATTTTATTCATTCATGGGAAAGCACTGACATATTCTTAAAAGCAAACAAACAGTGCTTTTGAAACGCCTTGGTTTGGTCACCAGAAAATCATTTCAAAAACAAATATAATTAAGACGACGTTGTCGTATAAGATCATACTTTCTTTTAAGAATTTCTCGTCTGTGAGACGACGACGAGGGACTAAGTTGATACACAACGAACAATATTTGAAAAATGCTGCATACAGAACTCAAAGGAAACACTCACGATCTTTGTTGTGTCAAAGAAGGCAGAATATCATCTTTCGAAAGAAGATTGCATTGATTGATACTTATAACCGATTTATGCCTCATGACATATGGCGGAATCCAACCTCTCATTTTTATCAGTGTTTCGTAATCTTCGTTGCTCATCGTCGAACTTTTCGGCAACGTTTGCGAACGACGGTGGCAAAAATTGCTTTCATGGGATAGCAAATCAGCATCGTAAGCCATATCCTTCCAGAACCCCGTCGCGAAATTCTGGAAACTGATGGAATGAGCGAATCTAGTAGACTCGGTGATCTGTTGACAGCTGTGACAAAATAACGTCGATAGATGACACGGGCGGGGAACAACTTCCTCCAAATGGTCGACCGGTTGGGTTCTATATCCCTGAGATTCCGGAAGCTTGAGCCCGGCCATCTTGCAAGGGCGCCCGGTCCTGGGACGGGTGAAGACGTTGCCTTCCTTCTGCCAGCGGTGAATCCATTTATAGACGGTCGAGATGCTAATCTTCAGGTCCCTGGCGATGTTCCGAGCTGTCGTCCCTCCCTGCCACTTCTTCACGATGCAAAAGCGGGTGTCTAAGTCTTGTATCTTTGGCTCTAGATCGGGAGTCATGGCGGACGTATAGTTTGGTTTGCTCTCGAGACTGTAATGGAATAGTATTGCCTTAAATGCAATCTTCGGGTACATATCAAGACCTGTCATTGCAAAAAGCAACTATAGTTAGTTCCCCTTTCCAGCAATGAAGCTCTACTTATTATTATTTCATGTTTATTTCGTCCAACGTTTCGACAGTGGACAGGAAGTCATTTATGAGAGTCAGTGTTGCCAACCGTAGGGTAATTACCCTATGCATAGGGTAATTCAGCCTCAGATCTGGGTCCGTAGGGTAACGGGGTAATGTCACGAAATCTAAGCAAAACGTAGGGTAATTTCAAGATGGTTGTCTTGTATTTATTAAAAAGTAACCAATGAACAACAAATTTAATCATATTTAGTATATCTTAAGGCCAGGCGTAGGGCACAATAACAGTGAAAGTAGGGTCATTTCAGTGCCTAGGTAGGGTAAAGAGCTTTTAGATGGTTGGCAACACTGATGAGAGTACAAAAGTAAGTGAATTAAGATACGTTTAGTACAGTCGGCTAGTTGGTCAGTAGGCAAGGAATTCAATTAGTCGTATTAAGTATCTTAATTCACTTACTTTTATATTCGCGTGGATGGCTGCTTATGTGCTGTCGACGCGTTAGAGCAAATAAACCTAAGACAACTGACATCTTTATATTATTACTATTATAAAAGATACAACAGCTGTTTATACGACATTTAATTCGTATGAAATCTTCTCTATGAGTCTTATAACCTTTCCATCAGCGTGTAGGTGTTATATTACGCTGATGACATTAATAAGGTTATACGTCGCACAGAGAACACTCTTTGCTAATTAAATGTCGTGGATAATAACAGCCAATTGTATCGACACTACTGCCATCAGAGAAGGTCTCCTCGCATTACTATTATTATTTTATTATTAAACTAATAGATTTACCATTACTGCCCTCAGAGAAGGTCTCTTCACTTTATTATTATTATTAATATTACTATTATTATCATTATTCTTATTACGCTAATAGATTCAACACTACTGCCCTCAGAGAAGGCTTCCTCACTTTATTATTAATATTACTATTATTATTATTATTCTTATTAAGCTGATAGATTCACCACTACTGCCTCAGAGAAGGTCTCCTCGCTTCATTATTATCATTATATTCTTAATATTATCAGAGTAAATAAGTACGGGAGACATTATTGCAGCCTTTCCATATTTATTTACTCACATAAATCGTACTTCTCCATGGTTCAAGTCTCCCCTAAGACATCGATGATACTTGGGAAATATAAATTGATCCCCGTTCAGCGCAATTCATAATTTTCTCGGTATATTCATAACTTCACAATTCATACATAAGAAATAAACTTAAAATGTCTACTGGTAAAGATGGACTATAGTAGATTCACATCAACCGTGCATCTGATGTCTAGGCCAGTCCCTTACAACGCTCCTGATTGGCTGTTGATAAGCCAATAACAAGGCTAGAAACTCTCCTCAGTCTCTCTCGAGAGTTCACATAGGCAGGATGTATGTTCCACCTCTCCTGAGGGATACTTTTGAAAGACGTATCCCTCAAGAGATGTGGAACATGTATCCTGCCTATGTGAACTCTCTCGAGAGAGACTGAGGAGAGTTTCCAGCCCTGTGATTGGCATATCAACAGCCAATCAGTAGCGTCGTAAGGGACTGGCCTAGACATCAGATGCACGGCTGATGTGAATCTACTATAGTCCCGTCTTAAGGGAAGTAAGTTAATTGTGTTCATATATATATAGTTTATACAACAGTTCTTCTTACGATCCGAATACTACTTAAAGTTTTCGTAGATATATGGTGACTACTTTTTACTTAATTCCGGTTTTTCTTCAAATATATTCTACCGTCAAGTGATACATATATATATATATATATATATATATATATATATTATATATATATATATATATTATATAATATATATATATATTATATATATAATATATATTTATATATATATGTATATATATATAGAATATATATATTATAGTATATATATATATTATAAATATATAAATATATCTATGTAATATACATATATAAATATAAATATATATATATATATATAATATATATATATATAATATATATATATTTATGTATACATATCATATATATTATTTGCGTGTGTTTGTGCACGTGGATGTTTGTAATTGTGCTTATAAAGACATATCACTCTTTGTCTTACATAGAGTATATCACAGGCGCGATATTAAGAAAAACAATTAGTTGACTGAAAATGTCTAACCAAAGAATGATTTGACATACACCCCCGCCCCCACACCTATTTGTCGAGGAAGCTTCTACTACAATAACTTTGAAATCGACGTATATATTTTCTTTCATCACCATCTGATTATTAAAAATATTGTTATAATAACTTCAGTAATCTGATTGACTTCATATGGAAAAAGATATCGTACCGTCATCCTTATGCGACTGGTGTTTTGTGTTAGTGGGATTATAATCATTATACCTTCAATCTATCTACGATGATTAGTGTTTTTTTCAGTGTTAGTGGTAATATCATTATTACCCTTAATTTCTCTTGTTCTCTCTAACATTTTCTTATTCCATTCGTCTTATTCATCTTTAATACAATCATCACTTTCATATGATTCGTGTCATGTCGTCATCCGTATTTTTGCTCAGTGTGTCAATATATCGCTTTTTTTAAATAATATTTTTCTTGTGATGTGAAAGACTGGCGTTGACTAGGCTGGGTATTGGACAAAGAGAGACCTTGGATACCTTGAGAAAGACAAAGTGATTCTGTTGGAGTAATGGTAACTGCGAATCAAAGGAAACAATGAAAGATTCTTCTAGAGGATTATTAGCCAGGATCACAACAGAATCACTCTTAACAGAATCACAACAGAATCACTCTTAACAAACATTAAGTAGGAATTGCTCTCAAAGCTTCCTCGGCGCAATCGAGTTTTCTGTACAGCGTATATATATATATATATATATATATATATATATATATATATATATATTCAAGGCCACCGAAAATATATACTAGATCTATCTTTCAGAGGTCTCGGTTTAAGGCTGTATAAGCTGTGGCCCGTAAAACTTTGACTCAGACATGGTGGTGGTGGCCTGTCCCTTATTGTTACCAGACACGCGATTAACGCTAGCTTTAACCTTAAGTAAATCCTACTGAGGCTAGAGGGCTGCAATTTGGTGTACTTGATGATTTAGGGTGACTGATCAACGTTGCAATTTGCAGCCCTCTAGCCTCAGTAGTTTTTAAGATCTGTGGGCGAACAGAAAAAAAAGTTCGGAACATTTCTTTTACAGAAAACGCAAAAAAAAAAAAAAAAAAAAAACAGAAAGTTGGAACTCAAGCATTAACACATAACAAAACTCACACAGACCTCAGTTGATCTAGAAGAGTGAGCCTTCTCCTCCACGTCCTCTTCCTATGGGTGACAAACGAACAATGAACCGAGTTCAACCGACCTCCAAGGATACGGTAGAATTTAAAAGCCCAAACCAACCAATCACAAAAGTCCCTCGTCTCTGGTGCTTGACGAAAGCAACCAATCACCAAAGTCCCTCGCCTCTGGTGCGTGACATAATATATTTCTCGAACGAATCTCGGCGATGCTGAAAATTGATGGACTGAGAGTTAATGCAAGTCAAATTCGCTACAAATGATTGTCGTAAGTCTGATCGTCACCGTAATTGCGGTATCGATTTGCCTGAATAGTGGTTTAGCAGTCAAAGTGTTCACGCTTAAATCACTGCAATAATGTGGTATCCCAGTGACGACGTCGTGGCTTATTTATAGATAATCGGTTTATCCAGCTTTACCGTTTTGCAAAGCATGTTAAAGATAAAGTATCTTAAGTCGTTCACAAACATAGTATTAAACTTGTTCGTTTATTCTGCTTTGTTCGTGTACTCATTTTACCAAGTTCATTTTTCCATGTCATCTAGGCGTAACAATTTTATTCTTCTGTGTCGGACATCTGGCAACATCAATATATAATATATATATATATATATATATAATATATATAAAAATATATATTTTATATATATAATATATATAATATATAATTATATATATATATATATATATATATATATATATATATATATATATATATATATATATATATAGATATATATATGTGTGTGTGTATCGAACTACAAATGTCCTTTAATATCTAATTCCCTCTACCTCGGGATTGATATATTTTCATATATGTTAACCGAAGGGAATTTTTCAGTCGATGAGAAATTCCCCTTCGGTTAACATATGTTAAAAAAAAAACTCCACTTCGGTTGGCATATATGAAAATATATTCATTCCGAAGTAGAGCGAATTAGATATAAAGAACATTTGTACCTCGAATAATTTATATAAATCACGGTGATGTGATAATTATTCAAATATATATATATATATATATATATATATATATATATATATATATATATATGTAATATATATATATACATATATATTAATATATATATATATAACATATATATATATATATCTATATATACTATATATATATATATATATATATATATATATACATAAATATATATATAATACACCCAATAAAAGGAGCCCATAAAAACACCAAAATGCTTTAACTGACCTAAATAAGAAATATCCTGTTCCCCGTAGATTTATGACAGCCAATCGCTCGCTAAAAAAGTTAGATGTTATAATAAGTAGATCGGACAAAGACGGCAAAATCGTAATAATGGACAAAGACTTCTACCTCGACAAAATTAACCAACTCCTTAGCGACATAAACACTTACGACAAACTGACGAAAAATCCCCTCCAAAACGTCCCCACAGAATTTTTTCGGAAAGTAAGATTAATTGGCCAAGACAAAAAGAGTATTGAACTATTAGAGAAATTTAAAGTAATTAATCCTAAACTCCCCTACTTTTATGGCCTTCCCAAAACTCACAAAGACAATCTTCCATTCAGACCCATCCTTTCATGTGCCGGAGCTTTCAATTACAAAATTTCTAAATGCTTAGCTGGCCTCCTTTCCCCTTTTTTAGGCACTTTTTCTCCCAGTCACATTAAACATTCGGAAGATTTTTGTCACAAATTCAGAGAAGCACATATACCACTTCACAACATAAAACTTTTAAGCCTTGATGTAGATTCCCTATTCACAAAAGTACCAGTACAGGACGTTCTTCAGTTTTTAAGGGAAAAATTATCCCCCTATTCAGATAATTTCCCATTGGCGCTTGACAAAATAATAAAGTTAGTTGAATTATGTGCATCTAATAACGTATTTTCATTCGGGGAATCATTCTACAAGCAAAAATTCGGGTGTAGTATGGGTAGTCCTTTAAGCCCTGTTTTAGCCAATCTGTACATGGAATACTTTGAAACTACAGTAATAAATGCAATAAAACCCCAAAACATGCTTTGGATGAGATATGTTGATGATATTCTAACATTTTAGGATAATAGGTGGGGCAATTTTAATGAATTTCTTTCAAAATTAAACGCATTAGTGGCCAGCATCAAATTTAAAGTTGAATGGGAAACAGACAACAAAATTCCTTTTCTTGATGTTCTAATAATCAGAGACACGACAGAATACAAATTTACCATATACAGAAAACCAACGTTCTCACTTTCATACATTCACTACTTTAGCTATCATGACATTGCTATCAAGATAGGTGTAGCCAGCAATCTGTTCTTAAGAGCCTTACGAATTTGTTCCCCAGATTTCTTGGAAAAAGAATTCGAACTAATTCGTAAGCAACTTTCGTCTTTAAAGTATCCTGACCATATAATTGAGAAAGCAATTTACAAAGCAAACGTAATTTTCTACCGAACCCCGAAAGACAAGACCAGAGATACACCCAACAACAAAATAAAAATTCCCCACCTGGACACGATTACAAAGGTGACTCAGACCCTTGGAAAATCTAACCCTTTTGCATTTACTTACCCGAACACCTTAGCTAAATCCCTGATTAACGTCCAACAAAAGATATCGCCCAAGGACACTGGGGTTTACGAGATCCCATGCCAGGACTGTGACCAATCTTATATCGGATTTACAGGAAAATCACTTCCCCAGAGATTGATACAGCACAAACGGTCAGTTAGGTATGGACAACAGAACTCAGCTATTTTCAACCATATAAATGAACATAACCATGGAATAAACTGGAATTTGTCACGTATAATTTATAGCAGCAACTGCCGGTACAAGAGTCAAATGATGGAATCGGCCTTAATAAAAGAGAGGCAGGTAATGAACATCTCAAAAGGAGCGTGGATTTCAGATGTGATCGACGAAGTTTTCATTCAACCAACGCTGAAGAAGATTAAAGGAAGATTATCAGCGGGGGTGACCTAAATTGGCTTACCTATCGAAGGATCTCTTTGTATAAATACCACATTTTCTGTAAACATTTCTCATTCATATACCTGAAGAGAGAGACAGCAGTCTGAAATATAGTACTTTTCTCTCTATATTTTGGTGTTTTTATGGGCTCCTTTTATTAGATGGAATTCTGTTGTAACAGAACATTTTTACCAGTCATATATATATATATATATGATATATAATATATATATATATATATATATGTATATATTGTGTAACTTCACGTTATACACTACATTATCTGACATTTACAACATTATAAGTATTAAAATATGCATATAAACATTCAGAGCTTCGTAGACTGTTTATAAATCTATTTATTAAGTGATGAACATACAAAGAGCACTAAATATGTCTTCTTAAACGAACGAATGATAAATGATAAATTCTCTCCTGATTATACCTAAGTTGCTCTCCTAATACAAGTCAAAACGGATATTCCTGTTATGAAATAACTTTGTATTGATTAATTTAAGTAATGCCTACAGTGCGCCACGTGAAGTGCTCACTGACGGCACTATCTCTCCCCACCCACCTTCCGCTACGGGATAAATTGACTTACGAGATCTTTCGATAATGGGTGTCCAAAGCAGTCGATAAGGCAAGCATTCGATTGAGCCCTATCGCTTGCATGAGAAAATTGCAAGATCAATACAATGCACTCATGTTTATCTTGTCATTTTCGCCGTGAAATGTATGAAATGTATGAAATGTATGAAAAATTGTCAATGGTGAAGGAATGACATTTTTCATGATAACGAACACGGATCAAATCGTAAGAATGTTTGAGCCAACTTTCCATTATGGAAATGAAGCTTGAATACTGAATGCGAATGAAAACAATTGCTTATATATATATACATATATATATAATATATATTATAATATATTATATTATATATTATATTATTATAATTAATTATAATATATATATAATTATATATATATATATATAATTTATATAATATATATATATATTATATATATATATAATATTATATATATAATAATATATATACTAATATATATATATATATATATATATATATATATATATATATAATATAATTTATCGAGAAATAAGTGTGTATGAAACTAATCGATTACGTATTTCCTTTCAATACCTGCAGAAAATAGTGTATTTCTTAAATAATATTACGCGACACGAGATTTCAAAAAAAATGTAGAAATAAAATATTATCTTGCACGCCTATGTCTTGTTAAAGTTTCCGTTTTCTTTGACACACTTTTTTAGTACATTTTCTATGTTACAGCCTCAATTTCATGGTACACTATAATCAGTAGTAGTTGCCTACGAAACCATACTAATAAGGCACATAAAGTTTATAAGCTGAATCTTGCGGAAAGAATTCTTTCACAAATCGTTTCACATGCATTTTTATAAGGCTAATGTTTGTTATGGTAGAGGATTAGCCATCTGATGCAATTCTGGTTTTGGCTTCGGTTCTCCTTTCTTATTTTAAAGGGTCTATTTAGGCTGAAGTTTAAGTACTAGTACTATAATTTTCCCGTCTCGAAGTCTGTCTTCTGTATGAAAAATATTTTATACCACGGATACATATACATATAAATATATATTATTCATATGTACATGCTAATAATATATATATATATATATATATATATATATATATATAATATATATATATATATATAGATATCTAATAAAAGGAGCCCATAAAAAACACCACATAAGTAGAGAGAAAATACTATATTTCAGAGACTGCTGTCTCTCTCTTCATGGTATATACCTGAAGAGAGAGACAGCAGTCTCTGAAAACTATAGTACTTTTCTCTCTACATTGTGGTGTTTTTTTTTATGGGCTCCTTTTATTAGATGGAATTCTGTTGTTACAGAACACTTTTACCAGTCATATCTATTTATAGTATATATATTATTAATTATATATATCTATATATCTATCTATATATTATTATATATATATATATAGATATATATATTATAATATATTAATTATATATTATATGATATTATATTACGATATTATATATGATATTAATATAATATATTAATGATATATATATATTATAGATAATATATAATATATATATATATATATATATATTCAAGTTTTTGAAGCACCACAGTTTCATATTCGGAAAGCAAAAAACAAAAAAAAAAAAAAAAAAAAAAAAAACGAAAAATATAAGGTTGTCCATGAGTTACAATTTCGTTCAATTATTCATTTGTATGCAAATTTATTTCATAGCCCCATTTGTACAAATCAAGTGAATATTTCTTTTCTAATGCCTTCTTACATGGTCCTTGTTGGCTGCCATAATATTCGTCGTTTAAATATCTCTGTCAAAGGTTGAATAATTTCGGTGTCTTTGTATCCTTGTTAGAATTAATTTTTGGTTTTGTTTTGATTCATGGTACTAAAAGGAAGTCCTTCCTGAGCAGAATATGAATATATATATATATATATATAATATATATATATATATATATATATGTGTATACTATGTATGTATGTATATACAATATATACTATATATATATATATATATATATATATATATATGTATATATGTGTGTGTGTGTGTGTGTGTGTGTGTGTGTGTATGTATATAATGTGTATATATATATTATATATATATATATATATTATATTATTATATATATGTATTTCTTTTTTAATTGCACCTGAATAAAAGATGTACACTTAAGTATCCTTCCACATAAATTCAAATCAGGCGTTCAAACAGGAGAGAGAGAGAGAGAGAGAGAGAGAGAGAGATAGAGAGAGAGAGCGAGGTGGGGGGGGGGGGGGGCGGAAGCCAAAGTCAGGAGTACGCAAGGAATATGAATATAAACAGATCCACTAAAAAAAAAAAAAAAAAGAAAAAAAAAAACAAAAAAAAAAAAAAAAAAAAAAAAAAAAAAGAGAAATTGCAAACAAAACATTATTTATTGTCCTTCAGCCAATAATTTCAATGCAATATGCATGTGCTTTGTCGGAGTGATAATTTGTTAAGTTTTTTTTTTTTTAATTCATTTTTATTCAGAAAGCATTTTATCGAAAGGTTCAACTCCCAAGAGAGCAAGTGAAATGCAAAAAAAGACTTAACACTCGAAGTGATGAGGCGATGTAAAGTGAAAATTTTAATTGATTTTGTTACTCAAACTTTCATCAAAGTTAGTCCGGAAATAAAATGTTTATTGGTTTTACTTTACTGTAATAAAACGATTAGCATGTTGAAATGAAAGAAGTGCTTCAACCATAGAAGCTATTTTGCATAAATGTATATGTGGTTGCGTGCGTCTTTATACATTTATTTGATTGATTGATTGATTTATTTATTTTTTACAGAAATCTAGTTCCTTCATCCCGTAGGGATTTAGTGCCGTCAGTGCACCTCATGCAGCGCAATGTAGGCATTAATTAAAAAGGTTCTTTGCAGCGTCCCTTCGGCCCCTAGCTGCAACTACTTTCATTCCTGTTTACTGTACCCCCTTTCATATTATCTTTCTTCCATCTTACTTTCTTTACCTTCTCCTAACAATTGATTCATAGCGCAACTGCTTTGAGGTTTTCCTCCTGTTACACCTTTCAAACCTTGTCACTGTCAATTTCCGTTTCAGCGCTGAATAACCTCATAGGTCCCAGTGCTTGGTCTTTGGGATATAGATATCCCACTCCATCTTTGTAACCTGGTTCAAAGAGGATATAATTAGCATTATTCTCTGGGAGGAATGCAATGCGAATATGAAGTCATGAACTCGGTTTCGAGAGTTGAACTGGTATTCATGGTGGATCTCTGAGTCCATTCAAAGCACCAATTGGATGCTAAAGATTCCTTCACAACCTTCTATGGAAACCCACATTACAATATAACAAAGACAATGTTGTTGTTGTAGGAGGCTTCCACAGCGTACCTTATAAAGATGGCATTTAATGTTATATACGAAATAAAACAACTAGAAAGAAAAAACCATGGTTTGACAGCAAACCATGGTTGAAATCTCAGGTATTAAATAATTGAGAGTTTACGTTCCACGTGATTGTTCTAAAAAAAATAAAAAAAACTTTGCAGTGAACGTGAAAATTTTCCATAGGAAAAAAAAGCAAAGCAAGAATATCACTAACGCAAAACTTTGTACCTTGGTAAGAAGCAGATGGCCATGTGGAAACGAGATCTTACCAAAACAGGAAAAATAAAGCTACAAAAATCCTATCTCGAGATGCAACAGTAAGTAAATATAGAATAAATGAAGAATAGAATAATAGATCGTCTCTTTTCACTGTATTATTTGATCTTTATTCCTTCCATCTGTAGATTTTTTACGTCACTTCCGGAGATATTCAGTGATGAAGGCCACAGAGGACACCACTAATCCAAATGCGAGGATTAAGAATGGGCCTTGCAGATGGGCCATAGACAGAGATTGCTCGCTGGATTCCATCACTTCCTGAAGGAGATATAGACAATTGAATGCTTTTGCTATTTAGCCACTTTCCACACTGAAAAAACTTTCATTGTGGTTAAATTTTATTCTCATGTTAGCGGGACGCCATTGTTTCAAGTTATGGAGCCATATTCTGGCTAGAAAAAAATCAGATACCTTACCTAAGGATATTTGCATCAGACTAGATTCACTGGTATAAAACCTGACAAAATGGAAGAGAGAGAGAGAGAGAGAGAGAGAGAGAGAGAGAGAGAGAGAGAGAGAGAGAGAGGTATCTATATCTCACTAATTCTCATCAACATCAACCACATTTCATCAAAAAGAAAAGAGAAGAGAGAAGAGACGAGAGTGAAGAGAGAGAGGAGAGAGAGAAAGGCAGAGAGATGAGAAAAGTCGTATCCATTATCTCACTAATTCTCATCAACATCAACCCCATTTCATCAAGAGAGAGAGAGAGAGAGAGAGAGAGAGAGAGAGAGAGAGTCGTATCTATTATCTCACTAATTCTCATAAACATCAACTCCATTTCATCAGAGAGAGAGAGAGAGAGAGAGAGAGAGAGAGAGAGAGAGAGAGAGAGAGAGAGAGAGAGAATGTCGTATCTATTATCTCACTAATTCTCAAAAACATCAACCCCATTTCATCAATGTACCCTTTTGTTTTTCATCCTGATCTCGGCCATGATGTCGTCGTACCACTTCTGCACCAGGCCGGACTCCACCAGGCGCCGAATACCTTCGTCGAACTTGAACTTCCACGGCGTATGCTTCCGGAAGAAGAAAGCCAAGTTAGCCTTGTAGATCTGCTCCCTCACGAAGTAGACCGCGTCGCTGTAGCCCATTTCGATGTAGATGAGCTGGTTGTAGGAGAAGGTTTCGACGTGGGCGTGGGTCCCTTGGAGAACCAGTTCGACGCAGCCTTCTTCCCCGAAGTAGTCTTGGTGCACGGTCGTTGGCACTAGGTCTAGCTTGGAGCCCAGGGCGAACAGCTCCGCGTCCTTGGAGGTGGCCAGAGCTTCCGGTACGAACTCGCCGTAATCCAACATACACACCCTTTTTTACCATAATCGTAATATTAACATTTAACGTTACTTTCCATAACGTAGTTATACGTAAGCTAATACCACAGGAAAAATAATAGGCAGAAATTCGTAATGCACTGCCACGACAATGTTTTATCAAAGTACGAAATCACTCGGTTACGACTTCCTGCCTATTATTATCTTTCCTGTGGTACTTGCTTAATATCATGAATTACGTACATCTATTTCTTTTTAAATTAAGCATAGTCATGCATACTGCAGGTGCTGATAAGCAATTTGCTGTCCGTATTAATAATATCTTACCTGTTTTGATTGATAAATGACTCCTATTCATAGATTTATCTTTATTTATTAACTTATTTATTTATTTATTTGATTTATCAAGATGGTTTTACTAAGGAATTTATCTATTTTTTCGTCTATCTATTGATCTATCTATATTTATCTATATATTCATTCATTCGTTCATTCATTTATCTATTTACTTATTTGTTTTTACAAGATGGTTTTACTAAGGAATATATATATATATATATATATATATTAATATATTATAATGTATATCAACGAGAGAGAGAAAATTTAAAAGAGAATATATATAGAGACGATATAGAGATATATATATATATTATACATATATAATTTATATATATATATATATCATATATAGATATATATATATATATACGTATATATAGATATAGATATATATATATACGTATATATCTATATAAGATAATAATATAGATATAGATAGATATATTATATATTATTATATATATAGGATATATATATATATATATAAATAGGGATATATAGTATATATTATATATATTATATATATATATATATATATATATATCATATACGTATTCACACATTCATTCATTCATTTATCTATCTGCTTATTAATCAATCAATTCATTCATTCATCCATTCATCTATTTACTTATTTGTTTTTTTCAAGATGGTTTACCAAGGAGCTGCCATTATCACAAACCATTGTCATGTATCTTCAATTCACCTGAAATTGCTCTCAGCCAACTGTCCGATGCTCCTTATCCTTTTGGGATAGGCAGGGATAGTCAGGACGGCGATGAGGTTGCAGGTGTAGGACAGGACGATGACGAAGGCAGACACCCACCAGATAAGCAGGAACGTCCTGATGGTCCAGGAGTCTGGGGGATCGATGCCACCTTGGTTTATTAGACTCTGTTGGATGCAAACCGGATGGTTAGTATTATATGTGTTGTATAATGTTCTTCAAAGGAGTGTTGACGTTTTTCATAAGGCAGGAACATTTGCAATAATTGATCATGATTGAATCATTGAATGGTACTGATGGCAAACCGTTCATCAACATGTATATTAGGCCTAGGAATCATTGAATATACTTATGACAAACCGTACAGCAGCATTAGGCCTAGTCTGATTGAATCATTGAATAATACTTGTAGCAAACTGTACTACAGCATGTATATTAGGCCTAGGAATCACTGAATAATACTTTTGGCAAACCGCACTACAGCAGCATGTATATTAGACCTAGTCTGATTGAATCATTGAATAATACTGATGGCAAACCGCACTACAGCATGTAGTATATAAGACCTAGTCCTAAACCGGTTTGTAAATTAACATCAAGTCCAATCGTACCGATGAAGACGCAAATAATCTAAATGTATATTAGACTTACTCTTACATGGAATCGTAGATTAAAATTAAGGTAATCGCACTGATTAAGAATGGTATAAAGTTTGTGAAAAAAAATCAATCTTGAATAGCAATAAAGAAAATATGAAAGATCAGAAGAGAAAACTTAATAATAATCGACACGTAGGAGTCAACGTACCTTCGCAATATCCATAAAGGATTCGAAAAAGGAGCTAGCGTGCTGTTCCCGCAGGAAGTAGTATGCTACAGCTATGAGGACAAGAGCCACAACGACCCCGCCCCACACGACCGGAGTGAAGGGATAAGTCAGGCTGAGCCATCGAGGAAGAGGCGGAGGAACTCTGATCGTAAATCCGAATCTGTGTAAAAAAGAAAGAAAAAAAAAAAAAAAAAAAAAAGGTGTTACTTTAGTTGATAAGCCAATCACAGGGCTGGAGACAGCCTTATGATTGACTTATGAACAGCCAATCAGGAGAGTCGTAAGGGACTGGCCTAGACATCATCAGATTGATGTGAATCTACTATGGTCATAGATGGCATGAAAAGTTCTGAAGGAACGAATACGATTTCTTTATCTGTGTGCTATTGGCGATTTTAACTTACCCTTCGTTGTAGTGAGGAACTGAGAAGTCGAAGTACTGAGCTCTTTCCTCAGTGACTGAGAAGTAGTTGACTGCGAGATCCTTGTCCCCTCTAAGGACGTCACCCAGCATTCCTACCCAAGTGCCGTTAACGATCTCGCCCCATTTATCTGCAAAACGAAGAAGGTTAAGAAAATTACAAACACATATATAAATATGTATATATATATATATATATATATATATATATATATATATATATATATATATATATATATATATATATATATATATATATATATATATATATATATATATATATGAGTGCATGAGTCTTTTCTTGTATATGTGCATGTATGTGGCTGGAAACTCTATTCAGTCTCTCTCGAGAAAGTTCCCATAGGCAGGCAGGATGTATAGGTTCCACCTCTTCTGAGGGATACTTTTGAAAGATGTAACCCTCAGGAGAGGTGGAACATAGACCCTACCCATGTGAGCTCTCTCGAGAGACTGAACAGAGTTTCCAGCCCTGTGATTGGCTTATCAACAGCCAATCAGGAGCGTCGTAAGGGACTGGCTTAGACATCAGATGCACAGTTGATGTGAAACTACTATATGTGCATTAAGTTACAAATGTCCTTTAATATCCAATTCTCTCTCCTTCGGCATTAATATTATTTTCATATAATTATGAAGTCCCGATTTCTCCTCTGTCCGCTGGACGCAAGTTCGAACCCACGAGAGGACGAAATTTTACTTCCTGACATTTGTATTAGGTATATACAATTTTCACTAACTCGGGGAGTAAACCTACAAACTACTTTTGTTGTTGTTGTTGATGTTCTTGTTGGGTGGGGTTAGGAAAGGTCTATGGAAGAGCCTAAAAAGGTCTGAAAAAGGTTTTGTGTTGAGTTAAAGATATAGGAATTTTAGGATAAGATATTTATGATTTATTTACTAGAATGAAAATGGAAAAAATAAATAAAGAGCTCGTTAAACAGTACAGAAAAATCTTTCTTAATACAATTTAGCGTATTTATTTTAATTAATTTTCGTTGGAAAATCAAGGCTGCATTTGGCCTTAACATTTAAACGCCGAAGCGGTAAAAATCAAAAACTCCCCCGAATGCCGGAGCCGGTTTTGAGTGAGCGCGGAAGCGGAAAAAATAATTTTTTCCAAAAATCACAGCGCGCTTAGTTTTGAAGATTAAGAGTTCATTTTTGGCTCCGTTTTTTGTCATTGCCTGAAGTTTAGTATGCAATCATCAGAAATGAAAAATAATATTATTATCATATGTAAATAATGCGATATATGGTAGCAAAAAAAAAAATTCATACATAATTGTATTAAAATCACGCTGTGCAAAAAACGGTAAAAGCTAACGAGAGTCTTTTTTTTTTCGTTGTATTGTACACTAAATTGCAATCATTTTGATATATAATACATTGTAAAACAATAAAAGCAACACCGGAAAAATATTATCACAAAATGATGTACGAATTCGTAACACGCGGAAGTAAAAAGATGTTTTTTTAAAAAATTCACCGCAAATCTAAATATTGTTTTAGAGACTTCCAATTTGTTTCAAAATGAATACAAATGATTGAATATTACGATACTGTAAGAGTTTTAGCTTACAATTGCGTTTTTTGACCATTTCGGTAGAGTCAAAGTTGACCGAACGTGTTTTTTTTCTATTTATCGTGATTTATATGCAAATATTTCAAAAATGAGAAAAGCTACAACCTTCAATTATTTTTGGTTGTATTTTAAATGAAATTGCGCACATTTTCATATATAAAACTTTATGTAACGGCTAATTTAAAATGGTGCAAACATTACCACAATCGCACGTATGATTTTTTCGGAAGAGTTACCGAGCGGACGTAAGGAAAATGTTATTTTTTCCATAAATTCACCATAAATCGAAATATTGTGCTAGAGACTTCCAATTTGTTACAAAATGAAGGTAAATGATTGAATATTACTAAAATATAAGAGTTTTAGCTTACAATTGCGTTTTTCGACCATTTCGGTAGAGTCAAGATTGACCGAAGGTTGAAAATTTGTCACTTATCATTTTTCATATGAAAATATTTCAAAACTGATAAAAGCTACAACCATGGGTTGTTTTTAGTTGTATTGTGCATGAAATTGCCCACATTTCCATATATAAAATTTTATGTTAACGGCTAATTTTAAAATGGTGCAAACATTACCACAATCGCATGTATGATTTTTTTTCGGAAGAGTTACCGCGCGGACGTAAGGAAAAAGTTTTTTCATAAATTCACCATAAATCGAAATATTGTGCTAGAGACTTCCAATTTGTTGCAAAACTAAGGTAAATAGTTGAATATTACTACAATATAAACGTTTTAGCTTACAATTGCGTTTTTCGACCATTTTGGTAGAGTCAAAGTTGACCAAAGGTTGAAATTTTGGCACTTATCGTTATTTATATGGAAATATTTCAAAACTGATAAAAGTTACAATCATGAGTATTTTTTCGTTGTATTTTAAATGAAATTGCGCACATTTTCATATATAATACTTCATGTAACGGATAATTTAAAACGGTGCAAAAATTATGTCAAAGTGACGAAATAATTTTTGAGATGTGTCACTGATACTTTTTAGTTCGATAAGAAAGAAATTCGCGCTTGCGCGCCTGCGTAACGATTGTAAACAAATCAACGCCTTGATCCGTGAACTCCCAGCATCCCCCAAGGCGCGTGATTCAAAAGTTTTTGGCTGGTAGGCCTATAAGTATTTTTCCGCGAATTTTTAAAAAAACTTTTTTGAGCCGACGTATGGTACGTCCATTCGGAAATCGGGGGAGATTTTGACTCGACGTTTAATACGTCCATTCGGTGTTTAAGGGTTAATTTGCGTTAGAATTTAAGAATACAACGTTTACAACTTATGCGACTTGAGTAAGCTGGAGGTCGGATTACGCCTTTATTTTCTATTTTTCATACACTTAAGCACTTTTCTCTCATTTTTTCCTTTTTATTTCATGAAATGTGGAATTTTGAGACCAACCTTTCACTCAATATAGATTTTTTCATTTGCCGCCTACGAGAATGCCGAGAATGTGAGTGTGTGTGTATGTGTGGGTGTGTTATATGTATATCTATATATGTGTGTACATATTTATGCCAAAAGGAGCCCACGAATCTCACCGTCACTCGAACTCTCAGTGAAGGTGGAGGTGAAGTTGATCCACCCGCCGAGGGCATCCATAATTCGCTTACTGGTGCCGTCGAACGTCTTGTTGTCCCTGCTGTAGAAGAAGGGCATGTCCGAATTGTCGCTCGACACGCGCAGCGTCGATTCCTCCAGGGACTCGAACCTGTCGACGAAAAGGTCTTCCCACTCGGGGAAATCCTCGGGAGCCCAGGTGCCGAGCCTGATCAGCTCCTCTGCGGGGTGGAAGGGCAGCCAAGTGTGGACCCGGAAACTCAGCGTTAAGCTTCCGTTGCCCTCTGGGGCGTCCTTCGTGACTAGGCATAGGAGAGCGACGGAGGACGTCTGGCTCGAGAGGGGCACCCGTCTGACGGTGTTGACGTTGCAGTCATCTTCCCGGAGGGATATGAGGAGGAGGCCGGCGAAGGACGTTCCACGGGAGTCGAAGGAGACGGTCGTCATGCTTTCGTGTTTAACGTAAACAAAAACCGTTTCTATAGAAGATAAAATGATTAGATGACGATGACAATACGATTAATGCAGCAAAAATGAAACTTCCTCTCAGTCGCTTTGATCATCATCTTCCAACGAATATCGCAGAAATACAATTCGAGAAATTTTTTTCTTAATCTTGCAAATAAGCAACTGACTTACACTTACACCATGCACGCATACTTTTACCTGTGTTGTAGCGACGACTATACCCTATATTCTCAAAGCTCATCTCATCAGGGATACTGTCGTTATTCTGATAAAGATTCAGCTCATCATAGTCGACGGCTTCGTCTACGACCTCTTCGTCATCGGAGTAACTCGAGCTAGAAATCTCGTCCTCGACAAGAAACCTTGACAAGACCAGCGGCGTCCCTGCCTGATCCAAGAGCCGATCTAAGTTAATTCGACCTTCTACGTCAGGATCTAAATAGAAATGGATTTGTTTTTGAGCCAGTGGCCCTCTGAATGCCTCCTGCAGCGTCTCTAGAAGCAGATCTTCTATAGATGTCCGTGGAATGTTATCATAATCCAGCGTTTCTGGATACAGGTCCATTGCGTTCAGTCCATTCACCAACTGACTCTCCAGCAAGAAAAGGAGTATTCTCCAAGCCAATTGATGTCTTCGATTCATATCCCGGTGAACGAATCGACCTGGAAGAGAAATTTTATTTATTCAGGTCGAAGTTCTTACCCTCAGTTCATTTCTATATGTTATGGGATCATATAATCCTATAAAATATAGTTACTATTCCAATGGGACAAGCTTGGGCTAGCCCTAGGCAGACAGACAGACACCTGACATTGATTAGCCTAAAAAATCCTAACTTCTTACAAACCAAATGTTGAAATATAGATTTTAACCCGCGTCCTTAGTAAGTTGGATGTCTGATCACGCCTTGTTCCTGAAATTCATCCCTGAGTACTTTCCCACGATTTTATCACAAATCCCTCATTCCATCGCCATATTGGTTTGCGTCTACACTAACATGAATACTTACGTATTATCTCAGTGACAGATTTATATTTCACCTCAGTAATTGTAATGCATTTCAAATGTTAATTGTCAAGCTTAAAGGGATGATACTTCTTTTTATTTTTTACTATTTTTGTTTATATTTCACTTTACTGAGGAAAACAATTATATAACATTCCCTATCATAATCTATGGTGTAATCGCACAGATAGAATAATGGTCTTCATGGATGTGTATTCGTTAACTATGTGGATAAAAAAACCCACTATTTTTTATCATCAATTTATTAATTAAGAAACAGAGTTGAAAGAATAGGAGCTTAATCCGTTGTTTTCCTTTTGAAATTATCGCTACTTATATACAGAATAGCCAATGTAAATATTGGAAATAAAGCTTATTATTATTTATTATAAATTGTGTAATCGTAACAGCAGTACTTAGCACTTCCTTACCAAAGCATTTGCTTTAAGAATAGTCAGTCACGGTGTTGATGGAGTATAAAACGCAAAATGTTATCTGAATAAGATATTGGTCACTTGCTCTTCGCATAGCCCTCTTTGGATATAGGAAGTTCTATGAAATTACTACGTACTTTAGGTCAATAATGATATACATATTGTTTATAGAAATATTTCGCGTTGTGCTCAAGTGATGGCAATCGGTTTATTGAGTAACCAATATATATATATATATATATATATATATATATATAATATATATATATATATATATATATATATATATATATGACCGACTTGGGAATTTGCACACTTAATTCAAGCCTACTTTACAGCCCAACCAGTCACTCTCTCTCACTGACATATTCTTACACTTGGAATCCTGGTTAGGGAATGTGCGTTTATCACATATATAAATCCCATTGGATATATACACCTTATTACCAAGGTACAGGAAATTCTTTATTAGGTGATTATTTGTGGTATGATATGTACAGAGTGTCCATAAAGTCCCAGTACCATTCTGGACAATAAATACTTGTAATGGTACTGGGACTTTATGGACACCCTGTATAATGTAAATATGATAGTTTTGTGTGTAAAATGATTGATAAACTGCCATGCACTAGCACAATCATTTGGCAGATACAAAGTAGAGTTTTTGAACGTTACTGAAAGCTCTGTGTATTTTAGTCTTGCCAAACTAATGGTATAATGAATGAATCATTTTCTAAATATATAAAAGAGGCATGATACCATAACTGATTAGAGTTATGCAGGTGCTTGTGTTGTATATGGGGGCTGATCGTAATCACAAAAGGTTCTATTGGTTTAAGCCTACTCTGGGATTAGAAAACTCTGCAACACTGTTACAAATATGCAATTCTCATGCTTGAAGATATAAAGTATGCATTTCTAAGTAAATGAATATATATATATATATAAAAAAACAGATGGTAAACTCGGTATGGGAAATACATCATTAATCTAATCTCTCAGCGGGACTGAGAAACAGAGAGAGAAAAATATCAAATAGACACAAGGAGTCATAACTAAGGAAACATTAATTTTGATAAAATGACTAGAATTTCCCTAATAACTAAACAGGCAATTCAACCTCGGTTGTCCTCATTAAAAATACAATAACTCGCGTAGGTCTCATTATAATCGCTAGTATATCTACTGAGCCAAAACTGGCTCCACATTTCGTACGGATCTGCACCGTTATTAGAACCGGTATAATAACGACCACTGCCTTGGCTGTTCGCCGTTTCATCGTTATCATTTTGTTTCAGGGCGCCGTTGCACCACCGACTCCCCCTCCGCGGCCTGGTGTAGACGTGCCCTTCGTGCTGCCACCTCCTGATCCACCTGTAGACGGTCGTGGTGCTCAGGCCCGTCTCGTAGGCGATGCTTCTCGCAGACAGACCTTGGAACCATAGCCATACCAAGTGAGCTCGGGCGCTGAGCACTTCGGGTCGGTTAGAGCGCATGTCCTCCTCCCACGCAGCTTTCTTCTGATTCCTGAAAATGAAGAAGAAAAAGGAAACTTTTTTGTAGAAGAGCGTTGCTGCTGCGTCCTTTCCTTTCTTCATTCTCAGGAATTCAAGAAGGCTGATGGAGAGGCTAGGCTAATAGGGTGTGGTTACCGTTCAGAGAACACTGACGAATGTATTACTATGGATTCGCCAAACTAGACCGATACACAAATGTCGACCTTAGTAACTTAATTTTTGCGTTATCCTCGAAACATCTATCTAATCTAAGACAGGCTTTATAGTCAGAAGAGAATACTTAGTTTATTCTTATCAGACTATCCTAGATGAATATGTATCTTGAACTGCAGACGACAACAGGATTTAGAAGATGTATATGGTACTACTATGAAATTCAGGGCCTCTGTAACACTGTTTTTTGGATTTTACTCCTTATCAAAGCATCGGCTGTAGCTGAAAGTTGACATATGTATATTTTACAACTACACACAGCATTATCAATAACCTAAACCCGATAGTTTTAATTTTCATAGAGTAAAAATGATCTAACCATGCCATGGCCAATGATTGCGAGCCAAGAGTCGAAAACATTCATTACGTAAGCAAGGTAAACATCGTTTTACGAAATGTTGCCCCGCCCATCCACCAGACAGAAACCCATTCACCTTATTCCATCGACTCTGAAACCCATAGTAGTCAAGAATGGCTAACAGGATTTGGAATTGTCCCCGTGGTTGCAAAACTGCATTTGTCTTACGACTTGCAACTTTATACAGTCAAGAGAAAGCCCGTGGCCATACTTACTATAGCCTGAATAGGTAATTATTCAGTTTCTAGTTTGAATCCAATGTTTATGGTCTGATTTGTATTTAGCGTAACGTGATTATAATACTTGTAATGTCATTCAGGATTTTGAACATTTCCATTAACTATTCACTATGCCACCAAGAGAGAGAGAGAGAGAGAGAGAGAGAAAGAGAGAGATCGTATGTAAACAGTCTTTATATTACTATTTTTGTTAAAATAAGATTTTTATCCAAAGTAAATACAAGCCTATATGTGCTAAAATCTCCAGCAGACCAACGGATCATCCGATATAATTTTTTTTCTTCTTCTTTAGTCTGTACGACCATGTGGATATAAAGACTTTATGAATGGCGGAACGATACATAGATGTGGGTGGGGTATCTGTGCTAGCGTAGTAATACTACTGTAGCAGTAGTGCCGCAAAATTAGTAATAGCAGCAATATACATGAATTAAACGTTTAGGCCAACTGCTGGGATCCCTGAGGATCATTTAGCACTTCTTATAACTACTCGAGAAATGAGTTTTTATAGCCAGAAGTTAGATTTTCTAATACAACAATGTCCATGATAGCCTTCATTGTTATCCTGAATTATAACGAGGCCAAAGTGGGTGGAGCCTCATGAAGTCATCATTCTGACGATAATTATTGGTGAGGGGTTTAAAAGCCAAAAATACGGGTACCGTCTATTTTTTTTTTTTTTTTTTTTTTTAGTAAATAGGTAGATAGCCGATAAATAAAAATTGCTTGACATTGGATACAGCAGTTATCAAATCAAGCTTGTCTACTATGTCTTTGAAAATTACCAACTATTCCCTACATTTTGTCAATCTGATTGTGACCTATGAAGTAGATTATAATTTCTTAGGCCACACTATTTTGGGAGTTAGACTAATAAATCGAAGTGTTTTTGTATTTATTTTGTTGGTTTGTTCAATATGACAATTATCAGTGGAGAGGATTCAGAGTTAATAAAAGTGTACTGCTTTGCTTGTATTTAAATTTTCGTCAATATTGCCAGAGGTATAGCCTTCGTTACGTATAGCCAATCATCCATCGAGAAAGAGGGAAGAAATGCTGTCATACGTTACGTAACGAGTGCGTTCGAAACCTTATATGAGTAAGTTGGCCCGTCTTCAAAAAAAGTCACTTTTACATTATAAGTAGCAAATTTATTCAACCTACGTAGTGCAGAATACAGTCAAAATTTATGTGCAGATATAATGTATTCTGAATAAGCGTTATATCTATGAAATGCATAGATAAAAAGTTATTGCCAAAAAACCGTGTTACAGAAGCCCTGAATCTCATAGTAGGCTTCGTTCTACATGTTCCGCATGTTATCTGTCAATGTTATTATTATTATTATTATTATTATTATTATTATTATTATTATTATTATTATTATTGCATTTTTGTATCAGATCCGGGGTCTCTAAATTTTTTTCACAAACGATCAACACACAACCGTTTTCAAGATGACAAAGTCACAAAAAATACAAAATGTCGACAAAAATCAGAAAAAGATCATCTTTGTAAGTACAATGATTTCATACAAGGTTTTAATTATACAAATAATTTCGAATGATCTCCTCTCAAAGCACTGAAACATCTCCAAACTCGCGGGCAACGTCATGTGTAAATTACGCTTTCGGACGAGTAGTGGAATCTCAAGTAACGGTGCTTTCAAAATAAGATTAGACTGATGTGAAGTGAGTTTGGGAAATCGCGGAACTGTGACAAGCGCTCCTGTTGGAGGTGGCAAATTTCCGAGATGTATAGTACTATGTATATACTATACACCAGTCCCGGTATTTTTACCATACCCTTAGGTTGGATTTGGTTAGATTAGTTCAGCGAATTTTGATAGTAATTTGGATTAACTTTTATTGGCGATTAAAGCTACAGTTACCATGGATATCATAGTGTTGCATACACTCTTAGAACGAATAGGTGTAAATGCCATCGAAATTACCTTTGAAATTAACGATTTCGTTTGTATTTAGTTGTCTGCTTTTTCTCTGTCATTCAATGTTTCCTTTAATAAATTTCCTACTATACTCGACGTAGTACTTCGAAAATATGTTAAAATAACGTAAAATTGCTCAGTATCATCATCTTTTACAAAACACACACACATTTACTATATCACAATGCTCTCTACGTGCATGTATAATATATATATATATATATATATATATATATATATATATATATATATATATATAAGCAAGCGTCTTACCAATACAATAAATACAGAGAACCACAGAAGACATCAGTATACAGTAACGAACTTCTAATGAAACAGGAATTAGCATCAAAACGTCAAACTACCTCTCGAAAACAACTCATGTTAAAAACACAATAGAAGTTTATGATCTTGTTTTTGAGTCATTAGAAGATATTATCATTCCACTAGACGATCAGCTTTTAAAGAAATGGTTTTAGTGGCAGTCTTAGATCGCCCTTCATTTGTCGAATCGGCTGTTTTTTTGTTTTTTTTTGACTCTGGGCACAAAGTAACTCACGCATTCCATCTAAAAAAAAACAGAAAAAAAACAAAATATAAATAAATAAAAAATAAAATAATAAAATAAAAAATAAAAAATATCCAGTCTTAATATAATCCTTTAATTAGGTGTGTTAGGATGGAATGTTAAGTATTTAACGGAGATAGGGGTTTAGAGTTTGACGAGATTTTATTTATTTTATTTACCTATTTTTTTTTTAAGGGATGGTGAATTTTATTTGACTTTTCTTCAAAATATTCGGCTCTGTATTTGATTTCGGTTAAGAAGAAAAAAATAATTTGAATCGATTCCAGAGCAGTAATAATTTCACGGTGAAATTTAATTTTAATTATAAAAAATTGGTAAGACTTCCGATTATGGTCGAATGGTGATTTTACTAACGGCGTTCAAAAACAAAAGACGTTCAAAACATTTATTTCCTTACTGACCTCAAGTTAAAAAATAAAAAGAATAAGTCTTGAAACAAAACTGAAAGTCAAGTATTTTTCAAATTGGATTCAGGGTCCCAAATAATCACAGAAATATTACTTATCGACATTTTGAATTAATAACTAAAAACCGAAGATTTGTAATGAAATCATCGTCTAAAGCAAAATGTGAGTTCCTTGATGATTATATTCTTTGTTTAAAATTTATCTTCCACCAGAATTTTTGTCTTGAGAATAAATCATTTTTATGTGAGTTGATCCGTTCGAGACATTGACGAAATGAAAATCACGTAGGTATGAACAGAGACTAACTATGATATCTTAAGAATATTCCATATCAATCGACGCCAAAACAGACGCAACTACGATTATTGGGTGAAATCGTTACCAAAATTTTCTATCATTCTAAACACTAGTACTACAAACACACACGCAGCTCCACCACATTGTGTGAAGCAATGGTGGCTTACTCACGGAGCAGACAGACTTAGTCCAGCGCAGACAGCAGCCAGATTGCAACAGATTATTGCAAAGCGAGAGATGAGGCTTTTACAGCGCACCATGTCCGCTTACACTTCTGCTGCGCATGCGATAACTAGCCACGACTTTTGCCATTGTTCCACCGTGACTCATCGACAAACGTCTAATGTGGTCGATTGTAAGTCTCTCACCGAACACAAACACAAACGTGTAATGATTTCAAATGACTTCTGGCAACTTCGATTTTTTAACAGATGAATTATATACGTCATTCAAATGAGGTCACCAAACTTGTTAAGTTGATGGAACGGAGTTTAGATCTGTGTTTTATGCATGACGACGACTTGTGTTTCAGTCCCGTCGGCGCGGAAATAATTATAGCGATGAAGCTGATTTCATTTTGACAATATTTCCTTAACGACGGCGAGATAAGGTGCGTAGTTTATATTTTGATGGCGTAGAAAATGTCTCAAGATGACCTGACCTTCAATTGCTTTTTGATTCAAGAAAAATGCAATTGAAGGACTCTTAGGGGCAAAAATCAGGACATTTTTCCCATTCAGATGACTTGATGAATCAATGAATTACTACAAAACTGATTTAAAACACAGATCTAAACTCCGTTCCATCAACTTAACAAGTTTGGTAACCTCATTTGAATGACGTATATAATTCATCTGTTAAAAAATCGAAGTTGCCAGAAGTCATTTGAAATCATTACACGTTTGTGTTTGTGTTCGGTGAGAGACTTACAATCGACCACATTAGTCATTTCCAATTCTTATGAAACGTTGAACAGTTGAGAGAGACTGCTAAGGTATATATTGAATAGTCTGTAGTAATTGTGACTAAAATCAGCCAGAGTAAGGATTTGGGTGTATTTAATGACATACTGTGAGAATCAGTTAAAGTCTTGCCTTTCCTGTTTCGGGCTTTTGTCTTGAACGACAAACTTGACATTAACCCTTACTGAAATATTTGGATGAATTCAAATATGAAATCTTGCAGATTTGGCCTACCTTTATTTCACAAAAATTCCCCCTTTTTTCAGATTAGAAAGAGAAAACCCGTTTTGTATCAGAGATTTCTCAAGTTCCTTCTAGGGGGGAATTATTATACCCTGAATTAATGACATTACGTAAGTATCATGTAAGAATAGGTTGCTTAAATTATTATGGAAGACTGACGAGGCTGTCTTCATCTTCTGTATATCTGAAGCATATTCATCTTGAGGATTGTACGAATATGAATCAATAGTCATCAACCTGAAAGAAAAATATGTGTTTCAGATTTGGATGTCTTGACCAGCAAGTGTGTTCCTGGGCAGTTTTACTATTCAGTCAAGATTTGTGACCCCGAATTGGGAAAAAGCTGGGAAGAAGAAGAGTCAAGATTCGCGGGTTCCAAATACCGTTCGACTTTGAATTTTCCTGCATTCAAGCAGGTTGCTAGGTCCAACCAGATGCATTTAAACAGACAACGGTGTGCCTGTGAACTCTGGTGTTACAAATGCCTGTCTTTATAGAACAGATTTCTGTTTTCCATCACATGACATTTGCAAGACTTTTCTCTAGGGCAGGAAAAACCTGTTCAAAATTATTTATCTCTTTTATGGATTTCATTGAGGTATCGGTGGGATACGTGCAAAAGAGTGAACTGTTACTCTGAAGTTCCCTAACGAAAAATACATCACGTACTTTTAATGTAACTGCAAGATACTGCCTAATACTTTGTGCGTGTGCGTGTGTATTCCCTGCATACCTTTTAAATGTTCGTGTTCTATCTCATTTATGTGCTTATAGATCTATTATAATACCTGTTTGATATGAATATAATCCAAGCATGCCTCATCTTCTTTGTGACGAGTTCAAAAACTGTTCAATCATTATGCTATTTACTCTCAGTTGTGTTTCATATAATGAATGATGTCTGCATCTTGATTTAAAAGACGACTTCACAAAAGCTCCCAAAATATGCCACATCCTTTTTTTTAAAGTAAATATCCACTTAGCCACAAATATTTATAAATGAATAGTTTAAATTTTTTGATTGGTCTGTATTGCCTAGCTTATGGTTT
This sequence comes from Macrobrachium nipponense, assembly GCF_015104395.2. Lineage (NCBI taxonomy): Eukaryota > Metazoa > Arthropoda > Malacostraca > Decapoda > Palaemonidae > Macrobrachium > Macrobrachium nipponense. The sequence continues at coordinate 39,883,336 of NC_061099.1, read as the reverse complement.
TAAGTGTTGTGGTGTGTTTTACTATAGTCTCACGTCAAATTTGACTGTTCGTCTACCTGCCTGTGTTACCAAATGTACTTTGCAAAATTCCTTATAGATTTCACTTCCTTAATTAAAAATCTAGCAATTATTGCTGATAATTAATTTTAGACAATTTTAAAATTTTTTATATTTTATCCAATAGTATAAAAATATATATTTATACAGGAAATCTTTAAAGCTTAAACAATAATTATATATGACAAAGAACCTGACTTACAAGTTACAATGTAATGTTTTAATTTTAATTTATTTTATAATTTTTTGGCATGAAAATAAATTTAAAACCATAAAATAAAATCTAAGAATGCATATGTAATCTATAACCTTATATTACTTTGATAAAATCTCTCATAGCTTGTGTAAAATCGAAAGTTAAATCTTCGTAGTAAACAAAAAAAGTTGTCAGTTACCATTTTTGTTTACGTTATTGTCATATTTTAGTTACTTTAAGTGTCAACAGATGTCGCCAGTTTCATTGTCCGAGTGTTGCCATTTTAGCAATTTTCTCGCTTAAATCTAGCGGGAAGAAAATGAGTTATGCCGTGGCCACCCAGAGTTGCCACGGTTATGCGGCTAGAGGTAAATTTTAGCTTTATTTGAAAAAAAAAAAATCCTTCGAGGGGCCATTGAAGATCTGCTGCTTATATATATATATATATATATATATATATATATATATATATATATATATATATATATATGTAAGAGTTACATAATAAAAATATGGAATGTTATTCCATATATATGAAAAAGAGGTCAACCAGAATGCTTGCAGGAATGTGATCAGACCAGAGACGATAAAGTATGTTAAGATGACGTATACAATAAAGTAGGCTAAGATGACATGCCGTCACCTGTGGTCCTTCATTTGTTTTGAAAACATTAGTCCAAGCTTCTTGCTTGAGACAACTACCGCGACCTATAATTCAACGGCCTGCGTGATCTGTAACTATGTCATCTGCATGTATGTTCATATGTTCAAGCAACTGTCTGCTTCCTTTATGATTTGTAACCGAGATGGTAGTGAGAGTGGAATTAGCCATCATCATTGGCAGAAGCGATCAAGCCATCGTCATTAGAAGACGTGTACAATCCTATCTGATATCCATTATGTAATCTCAGAAGAATATATGTATTTTTTATACTTCGTGTTTTCTACTAGAAACCTCACATCAGAAAGAAGATAATATATCATCATGAGTTTAACACATCGTCGTCATAACCACTTCGAAAGTT
>NC_061099.1:39840259-39881558 GCF_015104395.2 Macrobrachium nipponense | reverse complement strand
AACCACTTCGAAAGTTATCATCAAACCCAAGACACTCCAATGAGTATGGAAGTGCATAACCAACCAACTTAGCGTAAGATTATCGAAGTCTAACATTACCTCATAGGGCGCCTTATTATACAAGGCAACAGCACTTTCATTGGTGGCAGAATCCAAAAAGAACTCTTCAACGTCTTCCGAAGAATAACAAATAATGTATCATATCAGAAGTCAAACTTCCGACGACGAAGCAACAGATTCTTCAAGCAACTTATTATCATCGTTTAGTGAGCGACTTCAGAAAACAACAAGAAAAACTCTTCAACGTCTTCCGAAGAACAACGAATAATGTCTCATATCAGAAGTCAACGACGACGAAAGCAACAGATCTTCAAGCAGCTTATTATCATCGTTTAGTGAGCGACTTCAGAAAACAACAAGAACTCTTCAACGTCTTCCGAAGAACAACGAATAATGTATCACATCAGAGGTCAACGGACAACGAAAGCAACAGATTCTTCAAGCAACCTATTATCATCGTTTAGTGAGCGAATTCAGAAAACAACAAGAACTCTTCAACGTCTTCCGAAGAATAACGAATATATCATATCAGAAGTCAACGACGACGAAAGCAAGAGATTCTTCAAGCAACTTAGTATCATCGTTTAGTGAGCGATTTCAGCAGTGCATAACTTCAAGAAACAAACCCGACGTGTCTTCTTCCTACGGTTTATTGAGCGTTTCCAGCACTTCAAGAAATAGACCGGACGCGTCTGCAGCATCGGATCTTCAAGGGCTTGAATCATCCAAACAACGCACACGGAGGAAACTCAAGCCAAACCAGGTCATCCGCTAAACAGAGAAGGAGGGCCAAGGCCATGTGTCGTTATCGGAACAGTGACTTCCCACAAAATCAAGCTAAGTACAATCTTTTTATTCATTTGGAGTAATGAGTGTTTCCTTTGCAGGTTGAATTTTCGTTATTCCTGTGGCTGAAGTTACGAGAAATTCTTAGTCTACATCATTAGGATTTTGCTACTGCGAGTTTTTATCTTTGAGTTTCCGTTTCCAGAAGTTCTACTGAAATATCATATACTGTGTTAATTTTATCATTTTGGGTGATTTTAATTCTTTACTTAACAAATCATATTAAACAGTGAATATGCGTTTACGCAGTGGACGTCTGTATTTATACAGACACCGTAGTAATAAGAAAACACACAAAAACAAGTGGAACACCCGTACAAATCTGGATAAATTAGAGGTAACACTATTTTGGGTCAAACAATAAAAGCTCCTTTGCAAAGTCCCGATCACAGTTTCAGCCTTTAGTTATGCGTAAAAAATCGAATCTCAATGACTCAACTTTAAGAAATACGGCTGGGTTGCAAGGAATAATATGTCTATAAACACTTTCATTAGGTTATACTTAACATTCATATAAACAAATCAACAAAATGTCTAAATGCGCTGACCTGGACCCCTCACTATTTCAAATTTTAGCAAAGAGTGAAGTAAACCACAGCAAGTACACGATAACGCAGTAGAGATAACTTGTTTTAATAGTAATCACTCAATTCTGTATAGTTCAAGTCACTCATACATTCGTTGCTTTATACGTAACTAGCAACAACAGAATGCTAAAAACACACAATACATTGCCGATGGCAATAAAGAGAAGAATCCTAATTATTATAAAAAGAAATAGGTAAACAGTAGCCCTAAAAAAATCAGAAACAAACAAATCGTGCTTAAGCAAACTTGGTTACTGTGTCATCTAGTCAACGGCCAGGGTCAGTCAAATCTGCCGAAGTGTTCAAAACAAAGCACATTCCACACAATAAGCGACTCTAGCAGAGCGGGGAAAAGCGATGTTGGATCATTTATGCCATACCTTTTTTTTTTTTATGCCAATACCTTTTTGAATTAAAAAGGAATTTTTCCTATGAATCACACGACCGTATCAAGTATCAGAGCAGGTTCTCGTAATTTTAATACCATTAAGTTAATTATAAATAACTGGTGGATTAAGCCCGACTGTACGCGCCGTAAAAATGAGAATATCTTGTTTTTTTTCCTTTAGTCCACGTAATATCCTGATTTACGGACTCACTGTCTGTTGTTCGAACTTCCCTATTGAGAAGTCCGGATAAGCGAGCGCTTACAGATACCTCTATAGTTATAGAAAAACATTATCTTACGTCCTGCCAAATAAGGCTTGTTTATCAAAGGAAAATTCTATAAACCTCCTAACATATTAAAATCCGTTTTGAACTAAAAGAGACATTTTATCAAATAATAACTTATATAGAGGAACCAATCATTTGTCTCATAAATCGTGATATTGTTCAACGACCCAACAGAATTCTCCCACAACCGCATTCATAGTTGGCACGCAAAATCTCGAGACGCATGCACGCTCGAATGTCTTAGTGCGTGTAAAAAGACCTTGCTGGGATCTGAAATTTTAATCCTTCCCGACACTCTGAAATATAACGACTTCCACGGACAAAGCCCTATACACGGTTGACTCACAGCAAGTTAATCTAGTAATCCACAAAACCTTATACATATAAATATCGCATTTTTTTTATGTTGCTAATTTTTTAATCACGCTCAACCAGTCGTAGATGAATCTCTCTTACACTCGTAAAGTCATTCAAGCAGAGGTGATTCAGCAGAAATTTTTTTTTATCTTTTATCTGAATACCAGGATGTTTCTCTACTAGCGAGTGATCTCTGGGGCAAAACGGATGTCATTGAACATAAAATACGGTCTAAGGACAAACATAAAGCTATATACGTACCTTCGTATAGACTCCCAATGAAATTTCAAAATAGAGATAAATGACGAAGTTGAAAAAATGTTAGCAATAGGAATCAATAGGAAATCAAATGGCCCATATAATTTTTCCCTCAAACGTCATGCCATAAAAGATCGGACTTGGCGTATCTGCGTAGATTTCTGTCGCTTAAACAAGGAAACGATTCCTGATCGTTTTCCAACACCATGTACCGACGATATCTTATCTCTGTTAGGTTAGAATAAATTTTTCACCAGCTTGGACTTACTTAAAGGCTTTCACCAGATACCATTACCTAAGTGATTGTACCTCATACACCGCCTTCAGCACACTCAGGGGGACATTATAAATTTTTATGTATGACTCCGGCTCACGTTGCGCCCCAATTACAATATAGTGCTTGGAGACTTTTAGGGGATACCCTACATGTCTATATGGTTGATCTTGTAATCTTTTCTAATACCGTTAGAAGTACATTCACATAAACTAGAGAGAAGCTACGTGCTACAGAGACAAAGACAAATAATCTCAGAGTAAAATATCTAAATGTGAGTTTCAAAACCGAACATGTTTATTTAGGTTTTATGTGTCTAGTCAAGGTCTTAAAGTAGTCCATGGTAAGGTGTCGGCTATTCATAACTTTCCGGTACCTATTAACGTAAGGGGGATACAGCACTTTTGCGCTGTAGTGGGTATTACAATCATATGTAAATATGTAACTCGTCAATAATGACAGCTCCTTTAGCAGGTCTTACGAAGAAGGGCGTAGATTTATTATGGTCTGAAAAGCATCAACAGGCGTTATATATCTTAAAAAGCGGAATAATGCAGCTCACCTAACTTAAAAATCCTTGATTTAAATAAAGATTTTTTTTTTCATTGCAACAGACGCCTCAGACCAAGGGGTAATAAGAGGGGTACTACTTCAGCAATATGATAAACAGTTCTTGCCTATAGCTTTTTATTCACGTAAACTAAAGCCCTCTGAAAGTAAATATGCAGTAATAGGCAAGGAAGGGCTAGGTATCGTTAACTCACTAGTACATTTTAAGTTCATAATCTACGGCTATCCTGTTAAAATCCTTACTGACCATAAGTCCCTTACCGAGTTTTTCAAAGGCTTTAATCACAGTCCCAAAAGAACTCGGTGGCATAATGATCATTCAGGTCTTTGGAGCCAAGTTAAGATATCTACCTGGGAAAGCAAATATCATAGCTGACGCATTATCCCGCAATCCCGCACCATACTGCAAAGAACCATTAATTGGACTAAAAGATATAGAAACATCCGTGCCTATTGTTTAAAACCATATCTTAACAAGAAAATTCATTAACCCAAGAGATCGCGAGCATTGAATATCTGGGTTGGAGCGCTGAACTGTTACAAACTGAACAAAGCAAGAGTCAACAGCAATAGGCAAAACAATAAACTCTTCGAACGGAAACAGGGTCAGCCAGCTAACGAAACAAAAACCAATAAATACTTCAAACGGAAACAGAGTCAGCAGCTTAGCAAAACAATAAACACTTTGAATGGAAACCCTAAAGCAAAAGTATATTTAAAATATGTGTATCAGAATTATGTAATCAAATGTAATATTATATGTAGGTTCGTGACGAGGAAAACAGAAGAAAAACACAGCAGGTGACTAACGACCAGGTAGTAGTAATCTCTTTCATACCAATCGTCCTAAACTGGTTGCATTCCATCATCCAGGGTTCTCTATTATGTCACAGAAAGCCAAATCACTATTTTACTGGCCTACAATGCTTACAGATATAAAAAGCACATAACTAATTGTAACACGTGTCATGAAAACAAGGGACACACAAAGACACCTGTCAGTTTAAGGGCCTATCCCGTGCCAAATCAATCCTTGAAGAATACACGTAGAATTATTAACAGAGTTACGAGTCTGACAGAGGAAATAAACACTTCTTAGTGTTTGTAGTTCCCTTGACACGTTATATAGAATTAATAGCACTAAAAAACAAACACCGCAATTGAGTGCGCTAGGAATATTTATGAGTGCTAAATCAGTAAACATGGAATTCAACACATGACAATCTCTGACTCGGGTGGTGTAAATCAATAACAATCTCCTTAACTCGTTGTGTGAATTCCTTTCCATTAAGAAACAATACCATATTTTATCACCCCAGAGTCAATCGGTTTGGTAGAATAAGAATTAAATAAGAAAGTGTCATGTCTTACGAGTTACATTCGTGATATTGGATCCGAACTGGATTATAGCGGTTCTCGCGGTTTTAAACACCTTTATCATTTCATATCTTGTATCTATAGAATTGATACCGCAAGTAGCCTTATACGGTATGCCGTATAAGCCAACCATTAATTTATCTAATATATATATATAAAAATATAAATAAATAAAAATAAAAAGTATGGATACAAGTGGAGTCGATATAATACACTCCGTAAGAAGTTGAAGGGCTACAAATTATAATAAAAAGGAATCACGATAAAATCAATAAGCAAAACGTAACATAGGTTAATAAAATATCCAAATATATATGCGTAAAGATTTGAATGCTTTAGTTTAATAGTCCATTCAGTATTCTAGGGATATTAATGACAAATAAGCTAAAAGTTCAAACACATATCAAAACCTACTGACATATTGTCTGTCCCGGTGATTTATATTCGTAGTCAATGAAAAAGAAAAAAAAAATAAATAAAAGAGATTTTAAAGTCAGGAAGTCTAGAAGTGAAAATGATATCTATGGAATAATCCTATACGGATCTTACAGGGCAAATAATATAAATAGAATTTGTATGGAAACCCTTTTTCATTAGTTTAAATAAGGAATATCTAATTTAACATAATTACATTTATTTTACAATCATGCAGATTTCCAACATGAAACTAATATATTGTTCAATTTTGGTACTGTTTTTTTCAGACATTCTTCTCGTGTGGGTGGAGTATAAAAACAAAAAATACCCAATTTATACTAAAGTCGTATTTATTACAGCAAGTAATGTAACTCTTAGCTGGCTGAGAGCAATCTCATGCCAGGTGACGACGTCATCAGTCCTGAAGGTGCATTGTTCCTTTTAACCTCAATAAACCGCTTGCAAAGCAGGTTGGCTGGAGAGAGGAATGCTTAGCACGAACTTCTCATTGGCAAGGCAGACGTTAGGTACAAGTGGCTATCCGTGTGTGCAATGCAACTTTAGTTAAGGAATTGCAATCGTTTTAAAATTAATGAACAAAATAAGCAAACAGAATTTCTATAACATCAAAATGAATTAATTTTTTTTCTGAACCTCATAGACAATTAGAGTCAATAAATCAGCCTATGACATTGGTAAACGGACATTTAGAAGTATCAGGTCATGGATATGAAAAATTTACTTGCAATATAGCCTATTATAATTCAAGTAAAAAATCACATTCATGGGAAAATGTCACATTTTCTTGAAAACCCCAAAGTTTATATAGAAATTAGTTACATAGTGGGTTCTTTCATAGCATCTCCTGCCTAAAAATTAACCTCAGAGGATGCGCGCAAGAAAATTGAATATGAAACTTTTGTTAGGGTCACATATGATCGGATTTTATCACAGCTTAATTTTAGTAAGCATAGAGAATTACAGAATCATGATTAATATTCTCTTTGACTCTTATGTTGCCTGGCAATCTTACTAATAGCTCCGTTTTCCACTTCTTTGTCTAGTAACTTACTACCAGTAATATCGAATTTTCTTTGGGATTCGTATTGATATCTGTTTATTTTTTATAATTATGGATATTTTTACAGTCATCAGAGACCTGGATAGGTTCACTCATTGTTATAATGCCATGGATAAAAACGTTTGTACAGCTGACTCTTTTGAATTCCATCAAATATCAGCGAATTCATGTGGGTAAGTCTGGTTCTTAATGGCTTTCTCCCTCCCATATTGGATGTTGTCTGAATTTACTTTGCCTTGTGACAAGTATAATTTCACTTACAGGCTGATTAATGGAACCTGGTTACAGTACCCTGCAGTAAGAGAGTTTTACATCGCAAACTTCAAAAATTCGCGGACGACTGCAGTGAAGTATCAACCGCCTACAATGTGAAAGGGAATAAGCACCATCACAAGTGAACAAGTCTTAATTCATGGACTTCTTGGACCGACACTCGTAGCCCGTCGTTAATCTCGTTTTAATGCGGAATGCTCTGGCGGCTGTCGCAATCGCAATCGACTACAAAAAGGGACATACTTCCGACAATTACGACCGAAGAGGATATTCAACTCTACATTGCTGGCGCAGGACTCGTGCTGGGAAGGACTTTATTCATCGCGAACGTATTCATATGGCATAGAATGCAGAGAACAAGTATGAGCGCAAAATAGAACGTTGGACCCTGCCCAGGCAATTCCCCTTGTTTTTAACCATTTGGAATTGGCCATTTCATTTGGCTCTAGGTGGTTGTCTGGAACTGTGTAATGGACGAAAAATTGTTCAAAATGCTAGAAGGTGCAGTGGGTATCACCTCGGTCATGTATCCTATATATATAAAGTATCATGTATCCTATATATAAATTATCATAAATAACAGAATCGAAGTATATCTGTGCGTGTACGCACTAGGAATCTATTTAAAGTGCACCTAGATTAATCACTTAGATTAGACGTTTATGTGAATCAGTTGTATTAAGTGCATATATATTGATCATAATTATATGAATCCATATACATATGTATAAATAAATCAGGTAGCCTATAATCAATCTGTTACCTTTTATCTTACCAATAACTGCAGTTATATATGAGTTAGTATATGGATTAATGAACCAGTTATATATGAGTTAATATATGGATTAATGAACCAGTTATACAAAAGTTAGTATAGGATTAATGAACAAGTTATATAAAAGTTAGCATAAAAATCAATGAATCCGTCAGCATGAAAAATTAATAATTTTTATCACTTCATATATGAATTTTTATCAGTTAAAATATGATTTTTATCATGTTAATCTTTATTCTATGCAATTATCAGAGTACATTATTATTTTCTGTAGCATATGTATCTTAAAGAGATGAAGTGAAAAACTGTATCAGTATATATCATGTGATCACTATTATTTACGAATATCATCATATGCATATGTAAGACATAGGGTTTTGATTAATAATATATTGTTCGTGCATTCTCTGTACCTATGGAATGTGGAGAACAGTGCAGAGTAACGACCTGAGGGTAGCTGATCAATGAGTTTCTAGGGGATGGCGTGAGATAAAAGTGCTTAGTTCAGGAAGTCAATGTACGACAGTTTATGAACTCTTTTCAAAGTGCCTTTGTGAAACTAGATGCAGCTAGAACCGCGAGGCGCTATCGAACTGTGTGTTCGTTATGTGCTTGTGTGCGCCTCTTCTATTCATAATGTAGCACTAGCCAAGTTTATGGGAAGACTTGCACAGACATTCGGGGGAGGAAGGCGAAGCCATGATGGCAGATGCCAAAGTGTTTTTATTTATCAGTGAGTGATATTCCGGTTGGGAATGGGTAAGTGTTACCTTTACTTTAGCCAAAGGGATGGCTTGTTTGATATCTTGTAAGATGTTCCATTTTATTAACTTTGTCTTTAAACTTGTGTGTGTACTTACCGAGATGTGTTCTGTATCTTTGAACAGACGGATCTGGATTTCGGTGGGACAGAGTTCCCAGGGAGAGGTGTGGACTTTTGGGTGACTTGACAATGAGTTGTTTTAAGTTAGTCTGTAAGACTGGATACTTAGTTAATGATTTAGTTTATTCTTGTAAATAAACGTTATGTTATGATGCAACTCTCTCATTTTCATTACCTGTTAGAATGGAGAGAAAGAGGTGGAGAGAGAGAGAGAGAGAGAGAGAGAGAGATGGGGTGATTGCCGGGAGAGAGAGAGAGAGAGAGCCTGTGTATGTAATGGGTGTGGGGGTCTGCCTTCCGTTTCGTGTCCACGCTTACCTTATGAATACTGGAGGGATAATTCCCCCATGTTATAGTGGTGGCAGACGGTTAAGAGGGGATATAGAAAGTCTTCTTTCTTTTTTATGCCTAGGAACGCCAATGTAGAGATGGTTGGCCAGTTAGGAAAAAAGGGGTAGAGAAAATGTCCGTCCGTGGGATGGGGGGATGAGGAAAGAAAATTTCTATTAGGGTCATCAAATTTGCTCGTACCGAGATTCTTCAGGGTGGGAGTCGTGAGACAAGCAACTCAGTCTAGTTCATGAGTGAGTGTTGCTAGGGGTCATCTCACCGGTCGCATTTGTATTGTGCCGACGAGATTTACGTATTCTACGAAGAATTTCGAGTTCTTTTTTCCCATTATGGAGTGTGTGAGTGTTAAAAACTATGTTTTGAAGGAGTGGGTTTTTGTTTAAATATTTCAGGGTTATGGGATTGGTTCAAGAGGTCAACAATTTTCTTGTCTTTGCCCCATAGTGACTTGTTTTCTTTATTCACGCGTGTTGTAATAGACGTATGCATTCGTCTTTGTTTAAAACATAGGAGTGTATTTTTCTATGCATGGGAACTGTGCTTGTATAATCATATTTTGGCTAAGAGACAGAGCGGCACAATTTTACGGGCTCAGCACATTTCTGCAGAGAGGCGCCTTGCATTGCGAGGGTATATGACATCCCTCGGGGGGATAGCAGCATGGAAGGTACCACTAGCCTCACTCGAGAGATAGTGCAGGGATGGGCACTAGGGTATACCTTGGGTAGGGGTCCTCAGACACTGTTCAAGGGGAGATGGGGGATACTGCTGGTATGCCTCGGGCTGTTCTGCCGCTCGACTGAGGGGTTGTTCTCAGGGGGGGAGAAATTTTTTTTTTTTTTTTTTCTCAGTGTGGGTGAACTCCCCTTTTCCTTTTTTTTCTTTGTGTTGGGGTATGGGTCTGGCCTTGACATTGAATGCTAAGATATCAGCTGATTGATTAGTTGATGAAGTGAAATGCCCGTAGAGTCTTTTTTTTAGAAAAGAGATTTTTTTCTCTCTCTTGGAGGAAGAGAAAAGGAAATAAAAAGAGATTTTTCTTTCCGTGAATGAGGGGAAAGTAGTTAACATGCACGGGATGTGTTATATGTTTCTTTGTGCCTTGAAAGACACAAATATAAGGGGGATACACAGATTATTTTTTTTTATTGTGTTGGAGAAATTACTTTGAAATGCCGATGATTGGTGTTGTATCGTGTGTGTGGCTAATGGTGTTATGTCATGGTGTTGCATGCTGGAGAAATTGTATGTCATAGGATTCAGCAATACTGTTGTATGCTATTTGAATTTCACCCTTACTTGAGATTTTTGCAAGAGAATTATTGCTATGGAGAGTTATTATTATTATTAATAATTGTTATACTTGAGATGTCACGGGAGGTTTTGCTTAAGTATAATTATCATTACGGGAGAATTGTTTTACGAGAGATTTGAGATATTTCATGGGAGATTAGTTGATAATTATTACAGATAATCATTCAGGGATAATTATTACGATGAATTAATGGGAGAAGTCTTGTGTTAATTAATTGTTGAGTTTTTGTAACTTTGGAGAATATTTTCAGTGATTCACGGGGATGAGTTTTGCTGAATCTTGATGAATCTGACTGAATCTTGGTGAATTGTGTGGAATTTTGCTAAATTTTTTGCTGAATTTTTGGAGAATGGACAAGCATTAACATTGGTGTATATTTTTGTACTGATACTGAGGATTTTGATGATAGCAATTTTTTTTGGTGATTTGTGATAATGATATTTCTGATACTAGATTTTTTTTATACTAATACGTGGGCGTTTTAATGCTGTCAAGGGAGGTGAAATCTTTTGTGATTATGGGAAGAACTAACAACACATTGTTTTGGTTTTTTTCCTTTTTTTTATGAGTTCAGCAGATAATTGCTTGACATCGAGTGAGTTACGGGAGATAGTTAATGGTGCCGTTGATTTTTTCTTTTCTCCTTTTTTGGAAGTTAGCCATCGCTGACACAAGTTTTTTTTACCAAGGGTGAATTTGAATTTGTTTTTTCTCTCCAGTTAGTGTGAATATTATCTCAGTTCGTGACTTAGAGTCATTGTTCAGGAACGTGTTTGTGTTTTCAGCTATTAGATGCTGCACAAAGAGATTTACGGGGAGAATTTTTTGCATTTTTTGAATGCATACGTAATGGCACTACATTTTTTCTCTGGATATTTGTGTTCCAGAAATTGTGAGTTTCTTGCACAATACCTTTGTTGTATTTGTGACAACTTTGTGAGAGATAGGAAACTTGGCTAAGTTTTCTAGTGGCTTATGTCGTAGTGCATATGGGGAAGTCTTTGCTTAGACACTGTGAGTTGGGAATTCCGTTATAATGACTTGTGGCACATTGGTGGTTTTTTCTAGAACTTTCTAGACAGTTTTATTTGCCGAGTTTTTGCCTTTTTTTAGCAGTTATGCTAAATGGAGTGAGTTTTTATAGTTTTTGACTATAACATTGAGTTATTCTCTGGAGAATTGGAGTTAGAATTGAGATATAATTGAGATATATTATTTTGGAGAGATAATTGGAGGTATATATTATTTTGGAGTTATATTTGAGATATAATATATGGGAGATATATATTTTTGGCCATTTTTGATATTTGCCAATAGTGGTATGAGCTATGTTTAGTTCAATTATTTTGCAGCCATCTTTGTTGCAAATGGAGACACATATTTGGAGATTATGGGGCAATATTTGTGAGTGTGAGTTAGTTGCCTTGAGTGCACATTTTTTGGAGATATATTTTTGGAGCCTTGTTTTGTTCCACATGGAGTTATTGGGGAAATAGAGGTAAATATTTTGTATTTGCCGAAATAGAGGTGATTATTCTCTATTCCTGGAGTGGTGTCTTTTTTTTTACTGACATGTGGCTTTGGAGAAATAAGAGAATAATATAAGGGGGTTGGTTATTAACCAAATGGAGGAAATATTTTTATAACCGGAGTGGTGTTATTATTAATATGGTGTCTCATAATGGAGTTGGAATTAATCTTTGGCGGGTGACCCTCTTTTTGTGGTTATGGAGTTTTTTTGAGCCAAGAGTAGGTTTCTGTGGTTCTTTTTTTTTGGTTTCGTGACTATTTAGAGGCGAATGGCATTACTGCATTACGAGTCATTTGGGTGAGATGTGTGTGCAAATTTTTATGTTCACAAGTGTGTTATTTTTGGAGAAATATAATTTGGGAAAAGTTCCATGTGAGAGAATAAGTCTTCGAGACAAATTTTTGAGCACATTAGTCATATCCTGGATTTAATTCTGTGAAATGTGTCAGTTAGACTTTTTTTTTTTTTTTTTTTCTTGAGAATCATGAGTTTCCAAACTTATGTGTCTTACTAGACAATTTTTGCGCTGTTGTTTGAGCATGCGTCCGCAGGCGATTTTTCTGCTGACAGGCGATGTGATGAGCCGTGTGCTGAGCGTGTGCTGATTCTTTTCCTCTGATGGTGATAGATCAGAATTTTTGCAATATCTGGAAATGTTGGCTATAGCATTTCACGAAAGCGCATGTGTGAGAGTTTGCTTTTCGGCAAAATTCCGTGGCTTTACATGGAGTACGTTTCTTGGGAAAAACGCGGGAGTTATGCATATTATCATGTATTTAGTATTTTGTGATTGGGAAATCTACTTGTGATTATCCTTTTTTTTAATTATTTTTCTTCCTTTTCCTATGAGAGATATGATTTGGGGGATTGAGCTTAAGTAACATTTCTTTTTTGGACGGGAGATTTGGTTTTACCGGGAGATGTGATTTTTCTAGGGTTGTTACTTACGTAAAGGGAGTTTGACATTAAGTCTCATTGTGATTAATTATTGAGCAGTAAAGGGGTTTTTGCTGTTAAAAGTTGGAGATTTTTGCTGATTTTGTGGGTTGTTTAAATATCAGAAAATGAGAGAATATTTTTTTTTGGGTCTGGGTGTTGTTACGAGATACTTTTCTTTTTTCCCTTGGGCTTATTACGAATTTTTTCTTTTTTTTTGTGAGCACATTCGAGTTCGAAATGTGAGTGCAGAATTCCGTGGAGTTGCTGTGATTTCTGGAGTGTGTGTGCTGATGTGTGAGTTTGGAGAATTCGGTTGGAGAACTTGATGTTTTTTTTTTTTTCTTAGAGAGTTGCGATAATGACTTATCATTTTAGTAGTCATATTTAAGGGAGTTAATTGGGAGACGTTCAGTTAGTATTTCTGACCTTTTTGAGATCATTGTTTGATAGAGGTAGTATGTTTGGGTTAATTTTCTTAGATTGACCAAAGACTTGACTGACGTACTAACACACACCCAAAAAGTCGTTCCCCGACGCCAGCAAGACGTCCACCAGCCGTGCCGAGAGGTTGCTGCCATGTTGTCCAGGGTGATCACAAGTATTTCCATGATGGGTGATCGAGAGAATTCTACAGCGTGTCTTTTGGGGATCTACAAGAAGCCGTGAGAGTCTTCTACGATGAGGGAGGCATTCCGTCTTCCTACAGTTGCTACAGCCTGCTATAGCCTGTTGCTGTCTGTGCAGATAGTTGCAGACAGCGAAGAGGGATATTCAAGAATCCTAATGCAGAAAATATGAGAGAAAATGCGTTTTGTGTTATTGGGAGATAAAGCGTGATAAGACTTTATTTTATAATGCCAGAGACGTGCAGTTTTACTTATTTTATTTTAAGCGGCCAGTGTTTTGTATAAGCAATTTTGCTAGGCGGGCTAGCAATTATAGGTGGCCGAGCTATCTGTAAGAGATAGGGTTTTGATTAATAATATATTGTTCGTGCATTCTCTGTAACCTATGGAATGTGGAGAACAGTGCAGAGTAACGACCTGAGGGTAGCTGATCAATGAGTTTCTAGGGGATGGCGTGAGATAAAAGTGCTTAGTTCAGGAAGTCAATGTACGACAGTTTATGAACTCTTTTCAAAGTGCCTTTGTGAAACTAGATGCAGCTAGAACCGCGAGGCGCTATCGAACTGTGTGTTCGTATGTGTGTGTGCGCCTCTTCTATTCATAATGTAGCACTAGCCAAGTTTATGGGAAGACTTGCACAGACATTTGGGGGAGGAAGGCGAAGCCATGATGGCAGATGCCAAAGTGTTTTTATTTATCAGTGAGTGATATTCCGGTTGGGAAAATGGGTAAGTGTTACCTTTACTTAGCCAAAAGGGATGGCTTGTTTGATATCTTGTAAGATGTTCCATTTTATTAACTTTGTCTTTAAACTTGTGTGTGTACTTACCGAGATGTGTTCTGTATCTTGTGAACAGACGGACTGGATTTCGGTGGGACAGAGTTCCCAGGGAGAGGTGTGGACTTTTGGGTGACTTGACAATGAGTTGTTTTAAGTTAGTCTGTAAGACTGGATTACTTAGTTAATTGATTTAGTTATTCTTGTAAATAAACGTTATGTTATGATGCAACTCTCTCATTTTCATTACTGTTAGAATGGAGAGAAAGAGGTGGAGAGAGAGAGAGAGAGGGAGAGAGAGAGAGAGAGAGAGAGAGAGACGAGAGAGAGAGGAGATGGGGTGATTGCCGGGAGAGAGAGAGAGAGAGCCTGTGTATGTAATGGGTGTCTGCCTCCGTTCGTGTCCACGCTTACCTTATGAATACTGGAGGGATAATTCCCCCATGTTATACATATTATGTCTTAATTTTTATTAACTTGAATTGTATTTGTTGTTACACCATTAATTTTTTTTTTTACTTATTAAGTTTTCTGATATCTCTATATATTCACATAGTGTCTGTATCACACTCCTATAAGTCAAATGCAAGTCAAGCTTGAGTAATATTCAGTGGTTGGTTTTGTAGCTGACCGAGCTTTTATGTAAGAGTTACATAATAAAAATATGGAATGTTATTCCATATATATAAAAAAGAGGTCAACCAGATTGCTTGCAGGAATGTGATCAGACCAGAGACGATAAAGTATGTTAAGATGACGTATACAATAAAGTAGGCTAAGATGACATGCCGTCACCTGTGGTCCTTCATTTGTTTTGAAAACATTAGTCCAAGCTTCCTGCTTGAGACAACTACCGCCTACGTGATCTGTAACTATGTCATCTGCATGTATGTTCATATGTTCGAGCTACTGTCTGCTTCCTTTATGATTTGTAACCGAGATGGTAGTGAGAGTGGAATTAGCCATCATCATTGGCAGAAGCGATCAAGCCATCGTCATTAGAAGAAGTGTACAATCCCAGAGTCAAAGTAACAGGGTCTGCTCAACTCAGCAGTGGGGACGGAGCTAATACTGTGACGTCAGAAGAGTAACACGACTCGCGCTTCTCCATTGAATTACTTAAAGAAGCTTTAGTTTTTATACATTTAATCCATATCGCATGTTTTTTTTTTTTTTTTATAAAATCTGATAAAACCTGTAAAGAGGTAACATGCTTGATGTTTTTTAATAACCATTCAAAGTATATAGGGTCTGCTTAACTCGGCAGTGGGGGCGGAGCTAATACTGTGACGTCACAAGAGAAATTCAGTGTTTTTCCACTGAATTTTTCTTAAAGAACCCTTTGTTTGTTTTTATACATATAATCCATGTTGCGTGGTGTTTTTCATAAAATCTTGATGATAAAATCTGTAGAGGTCACATGTTTGATTTTTTTAATACCCATTCTCTCATTTAGTCACCAAACCTTGTTTTATTGCACAAAATATACCAGTTTGAACACACATAGCTACTCCAGCTTTCTTCATATGTTTATTCTTTACTTATTTATTTACTTACCTACATACTGGTTTGTGTATTCTCTTCAAGTCCATTTCTTTTAACATGACAACACTCTCTCTCTCTGTCTGTCTGTCTCTGTCTCTGTCTCTCTCTCTCTCTCTCTCTCTCTCTCTCATCTCTCTTCTCTCTCTTTCAGGTAGTAATATTCATCAAGATTTTAAATAATTCTTAAGAAATGTATTTAGATCTGTCACTGTGTTCATACCTCACTTTGAAAAGCAACTTTTTTATGATAAAGGTTAGAATGATAGATAAATTATATTTTCCAAATCTTATTGTGAATAGTTATTGTTATGCAATAAACACAAAGAAAATGTGGATACAGGCAGTGTAAAAAATTGCAGTTGCATTTGCACGACTTGGCCACAAAAAAAGAAAACAATATCAAAAGTATAAGAATTACATCACATACGATATAAGGTATCAAAGGAATAAATGATAAAGAAAATGATACAGGGAACACATTTCCCGCAAATTTCTCATCAGCACTTCATATCACATAAATATACTTCCGAACACATAAGTTACATATAACACAAACTGTATACATAAAGGTATTAATTATGATGCCTCAAAACGATTATATATTTATTTTCGAAAAAAAAAGTACAAAAAGGTAAGGTACTCGTCAGTCTGGCTGGATGTATCCGATGACGTTTCATAAGGGCGGGGCTAGATTTCAGATCTCCCATGAACGCTTAATTTTTTATAATTTTTGCGTGCGTAGATAATATTTTCTGTGCGCGATTATGGGTTTTGAAAATAATTGTAATTGTAATGTGTCATATACCAATTGAAAGGGAATTCTTTGTACTTTTACATGGTATTGTGGGCAAAACGTAATAAGATGAAAAATTATGTAAGAAAAATGTGGTAAATATTTTCATAAAATTTAAAAATTTTGGTCCGTCTTTGACCTAGAATTCCTCGAAAATTTCTGAGAACACCTATCAATTTTATTTATGCATTATATAGTAAATTTTATCAGCTTTCTAATCCATTTTTCAGTTTCTTTCTATCATCATCCCTTAGTCAGCTAGGCTACGAAACGTGAATGTATGTAGGTTGACGGATGAAGTAATTGCACATTTTTGTGTGCGTAGATAATTTTTTCTGTGCGCGCTTATGGATTTGAAAGTAATCGTAATTGTAATGTGCTATATATCATTTGAAAGAGCATTCTTTCGTGTACTTTAAAGTAGTATACGGCAACATGCAATAAAAGGAAAAATTTAAAATATAAAAAAACGCCATCGCAAAAATAGTTATATGAAAATGTTATCGTAATATAGTTTCATAAAGATATGGTCCTTTTGTAACTGATGACGTTTCACAAGGGGCGGGGATAGGTTTTAGTACCGCCTTGTGAGCAGACCCTGTTATTTTGACTCTGTACAATCCTATCTGATATTCATCATGTAATCTCAGAAGAATATATGTATTTTTTATACTTTGTGTTTTCTACTAGAAACCTCACATCAGAAAGAAGATATCATCATGAGTTTAACACATCGTCGTCATAACCACTTCGTAAGTTATCATCAAACCCCAAGGACACTCCAATGAGTCATGGAAGTGCATAACCAACCGACTTAGCGTAAGATTATCGCAAGTCTAACATTACCTCATAGGGCGCCTTATTATACAAGGCAAGGCAACAGCCCTTGTTAGAATATCAAACTTTTATTTATGATGCATTGGTAATGCTGATTATACGCTTGGGTGCAGTCATTTGTTTTTACCCATAATTCTTGTGTTATGATATGCATGGCATGACGCCGTTTTTGTAAAGTAGTGTAACCGGCAAGTTAATCGCCGAAGGTACTCTGTACTGCTGTATCTCCCACATTCTCCATTAAAGTGACTCATTTATGTAGTGATTCGCTTTTTATTTAATCCACCATCATGTCCTCTGCGGTCACAGGTTATGGGCCCAGCTCAAGCAAGAGGAAGTTGTATTTTGATGGTGATGAGGAGAAATATGAAATGTGGGAGATAAAATTTCTAGCCCATATGAGACTTCGAAAGCTTATCCTAGACGAAAGTGAAGATCGAACTTCAGCAGTATTCATTGCTAAAAATGCTGACATTTTCGGCGAGATCGTTCAAGTTCTAGATGACAAGAGCCTCCAATTAATAATGAGAGATTCAGTCAACGATGGAAGAAAGGCATTAGCGATTCTACGGGACCATTACCAAGGTACTGGCAAACCAAGAATCATCTCCCTCTACGCGGAGCTGACGTCACTGAAAATGAGAGGGGAAGAATGTGTGACGGATTATTTTCTTCGAGCGGAGGCAACCTCTACTTCGTTAAAGTCAGCTGGTGAGACGATCAGCGACAGCCTTCTTATTGCTATGGTGTTGAAGGGTCTTCCAGAGGAATTTACTCCATTTAATACTGTTGTTATGCAGAAGGATAATGAGCCTACGTTTCTGGAATTCAAGTCTCTGCTACGGAGTTATGAAGAAAGCCTGAGGAGTCGAGAGGCACATAGGCCTAATGTGAAGAATGAGAACGTCCTTAAGGTGAATTATAAAAATCCTGATTTTCAGTGTGGTGGGTCTGCCAGTGGCTCATCAGTAAGATGTTATTCATGTGGTAAGCCTGGACATAAGTCTTTCGTGTAGGTTGAAGAAAGACGGGGGTAAGTGTTGCAAAGAATGCAAAACCATTACAAACAATTTTGATGAATGTAGAAAGGCTAATAGGCCTACTAGATTTTCTAGTGCAACTGTGAATGTTTGTAAGCCTAGATCCACTAATAATTATAATGATGGAGAATGTTGTTTCAAAATAAGTTGCTCTGTTGATAACATATCTACAGATGCATGTAATGTTCTTGTTGATTGTGGTGCTACTACCCACATCATTACTGATAAATCCAAGTTTAAGTGTTTTGATGAAGACTTGATGAATCAAAACATATGGTTGAACTTGCAGATGGTGCAAGATGCAAGAATATTGTTAAAGGTAAAGGTAAAGGTAAAGCTAAAATTGTACTTTATGATACAAATGGTATAAAACAAAATGTTGTTCTTGATAATGCCTTGTATATTCCTACTTTTAAGCAGAATATATTTTCTGTACAATCAGCTGTTAGTAAAGGAGCTACAGTAAGCTTTAATCCTAACTTCATTCTGAGTTGATAAGCCCAAATGGTGTGTCTTTTGAAATAAATAAGAAAGGTAAGCTGTATTATCTAAATAATGTAAGCTCATGTAAATCTCGTTCACTAGAGGAGTGGCATAAGGTTTTGGGACACTGCAATGTTAAAGACATTTTGAAGTTAGAAGATAAAGCTGAAGGTATGAAAATTAGTGACAAAAAGTAATTTTGATTGCATAACTTGTCATGAAGGTAAAATGCATTTATCTAGGAACAGATTACCAGATGAGAGAGCAAAGAGTAAAATGGAATTTGTACATTGTGATCTTGCTGGACCAATGGGTATTGAATCAAGGGAAAATCTAAATATTGTAGTGTTTTTGTAGATGATTATTCAGGATCTGTTTTTGTTTATTTCTTGGAACAGAAAGGTGCTGCACTTAATGCTACTAAGAAACCATTCCTTGCTGATACTAGTTCTTATGGTGTTGTTAAAAGATTAAGGTGTGATAATGGAGGAGAATTTACTTCTTCAGAATTTAAAGAATTACTTGTAAGTAATAAGATTCAACAAGAATTTTCTTCACCAAATTCACACACAAAATGGAACTGCTGAGAGAATGTGGCGTACATTGTTTGAAATGGCTAGATGCTCTTAATTGAAGCAAAGCTACCAAAGTTCATGTGGAATTATGCTGTTAGGGCAGCTGTTATATAAGGAATAGATGCTACAATTCTAGACTAGATAAAACCCCATATGAAGTGTTAATGTCTAAGAAGCCTAAACTTGAAAATATGCATATTTTTGGTTCCCTGTGTTATGCTTATGTAGAAAAGAAAGCTAAGCTTGACCCAAGATGTGAAAAGGGAATATTTGTTGGCTATGATTCATACGGTCCTGCTTATCTTTTATATTATCCAGGAGCTGACAGTTTGAGAAAGGTTAGGTTAGTACATTTTACTGATAAATTCAATTTTGATAAATCCCAATGTCTAAAGGAAGATGGTGAATCAGAAGATAGTGAATCGGATTATGATAATGAGAATGTCGTTTGCAATGAAAAGAAAACAACTGTTTAATGATAATCAAAAGTGATCCTGTTTCTAAACCTATCCTTGTTGAAGATGAGCATAGTGAATTAATGCAGATTTGACTGAAACTGAAAGGGAAGGTGAGTCCCGTTATCCAAGTAGGGAGCGAACTGCTCCCAAATATCTTGAAGAATAGTTGATCCTGATAATGTTGATTTACTGGGCTATTCTGTTCATTATTGTTGTAAAGTAACTGAAATTCCTGAAAGCTATAGAGAGGCATTAAATTCACATGTGGCTCACAAATGGAAAGCTGCAATGGATGATGAAATTCAATCTTTAAGAGATAACAATACTTATGAATTGTGTAGTTTACCAAACAACCGTTGTATTGTAGGTGGACGATGGGTATATGCCATTAAAGAAGGGTTAAATGGTGAAGAGCAATATAAAGCTCGCTATGTTGCAAAAGGGTATTTTCAAATTGAAGGTGTTGATTATACTGATACTTTTTCTCCTACTGTGCGTATGACCTCAATTAGAATGCTTATGCAATTGGCAGTACAACATGATTTAATTGTGCATTGTATGGATTTTAAAACTGCCTATCTTAATTCTGATATTGATTGTGAAATATTTGTTCAACAGCCTGAAGGTTACAATGAAACAGGTAGTAATAATGAACAATTGGTTTGGAAACTGAATAAATCTCTGTTTGATACTAAACGTGTATTATGTCATAGATTTGAGATGAAAGATTTAGGGAAACTTTCATGGTTTTTGGGTATTGAGTTTGTTTTTGATTACCATGATGCATATATTTGTTTGATGTGTAGTAATTTGCAGATTGATGAGAATAAAAGTTTATGAGGGGGTGTTAGAATATTAAAATTTTATTTATGATGCATTGGTAATGCTGCTGATTATACGCTTGGGTGCAGTCATTTGTTTTTACCCATAATTCTTGTGTTATGATGTGCGTGGCATGACGCCGTTTTTGTAAAGTAGTGTAACCGGCAAGTTAATCGCCGAAGGTACTCTGTACTGCTGTATCTCCCACATTCTTCATTAAAGTTTGACACATTTCTGGTAGTGATTCGCTTTTTATTTAATCCACCATCATGTCCTCTGCGGTCACAGCCCTTTCATATATATATATATATATATATATATATATATATATATATATATATAATATATAGGTAAACATTGGATTTATCAGTCTGTATATTTGGTGTTGAGTTCCATTTAACCAGTTCTAGAGTTTATTCTCACCCCGTTCTAACATACAATGCTAATATTCATGTGCATATACATACACACAAATATATATATATATATATATATATATATATATATATATATATATATATATATATATATATATATATATATATATAGTAGCTTTACTGATATCCTGCAAATCTAGCAGCTTTTAGGGCTCTGGCTAGCTAGCGAGAACTGAAAAATCTTTAATGGCAACACTGCAATAATAAAAAAAAATGTCCTCGTATAATGTATTCCTGTGACTAATTCGAGCCCG
Source organism: Macrobrachium nipponense (assembly GCF_015104395.2). Classification (NCBI taxonomy): domain Eukaryota; kingdom Metazoa; phylum Arthropoda; class Malacostraca; order Decapoda; family Palaemonidae; genus Macrobrachium; species Macrobrachium nipponense. Next base: position 39,860,341 of record NC_061099.1, on the reverse strand, counting down.
ATACTGAATACTTAAAAAGTAATAAATCCGTTCTGTGTGAGAGAGAAAGAAGGAAGAGAAGAACTTATCAATTGTGTTTTAATTTTTCGTGAAAATATGGTAAATATAATCTAGTATTTTTTTTTCTTCAATTGTTTCTATTATTTACCTTATATCGTGCTTAGCCAAATTTACTATTTATTCTTCAATTTATTCTTATTCCCGTGCTGAGAATTACTATGGTGAAGATTAAAATTACATTTTAATCCTTAACATCTCAATAATAATTTTTTTTTTTTCAGAAAGCTATATAGGGTAAATTACCGAGCGACCACCTCTCCTTGAAGGCGACCACCTTCCCGAAAAAGTATACTTAAATTCGCTGCCATGAGCATCAGTCAATGAGTTATTGCCCATCCTGGCTGACAGCACGCATGAGTCCTCTAAGTTCCTCTCAAAGTACATAGGGGTAAGTATTTTCTCCAAAATTACGAAATAATGCCACATAGGTTCTAGCTAATTCAAGCACTTTTTTGAAAAGTAGCCGCTTTTTAAGTGAGGAGCCGCTACCTTTATATCACCACCCGGTCATCTACCCTTAAGCATTTTATCGAAGACAGGCATATTTTGTGTATATTGAAATTTTGCCGAATTAAGGTTACCCTACACTGTCTGTAGCGTAAGATTGACAGAGGAATATCTGTATAACTAGTAAATTTCATTCTTAGTTAGGCCGCGTAATGGCCCCCATGCACTGAACAGTTGTATGAACGACTGTCTGTATCATTCGCAATTGTGTATGGGCTTGTCTGAATGCAAAAGTGAGTGGAATTTCGTGGTCTGAACGATCTCAGCAGGAATCTATTATGACCAGGGTGTCCACGGGGGGCCCAGCACCCCCCCCCTCCCCCCGCCAGGTATAACACAGCACTGTAGGTCAGGTTAGGTAAGCTGGGTTAAGGTTTGTATGATAGCCTTTGCTTTAGTTAGGTTTCCTTTTTATTTTAGGTTTGCTCTACAAGGTGATCCAGTAGTTTCTTTTAAAAAGGTGTCCAATATAAAAATATTAACATTTACAGAAACGGATAGTGATGATGATAATAATAAATAGGGTGAGGTGGGGGAACACCAAACTCTTAGTAGAAAAAAATTGCATATGAATTCTATTTTGTACCTGAGAGAGTGCATACTGTGCCCAAAACATACTACACAACATGGCTCACCTATGGTATACTCATAGATCCTCAACTCAGAGAATGTGTCAGCTCATCGACTTATTTTTTGAAGCTAAAAAAAGGAATTATTTTTGAAGCCAAAAAAAGAAAAGATAAAAAAAATTTCCCTTGAAGTAAACTTATATGAAAACCCGTCCTCCCGCCTTCATTATTAAATGATGAAATAAAAAATAAGCAAGTAAAAATTTAAAATTTATTTGACAAATCGAACTTAACTCTGGGTGCAGGATATAAATTGCCACTTTCTTGAACTGACATCTTCAAGATCTGATTATTATACATTTTCCTTTTAGGTTGAGTACTAAAGAGATGACATTCACTTTGAGGAACCATGCATTAGGAACCCATGTTATGTTGTATGGCCTATTCAAAGAATCAAAAGAAGTTAGTTTTATGGATCAGAAAGTCCTGCTCGTCACCTGGATTTAAGGGCTGTAGAGGTAAGCATTACAAAATCGGAAAAGTTATACGTACTGATTTGGGGCTAAATGTGAGACATTTCAAATTTCCTTTGATTGGCTATACAAATTTGAACTTTGTTTGCTGTAAATGGTAGTTAAAAAATTGCAAACAGCATTGAACAATAGGTTAGGCTTAGTAAAAATCTTAAATAGGGTTTTAGAAGTACAGTACAGTATTTGGAAGTGGACTGGCTGAGTGGTTAGTTGGTAGTCAAGTGTAATGGTATAACTTCTTTTTTTGTTAATGATGCCCGAATAAGTATCTAAAACTAAATGCATCTGAAATAATAAGTACGTAAATAAATGCTAGATGCTATTTGTACAGGAGAGAAGTGTTTACTTGAATGCTCCACTGAAACTTTTCAAGCTTTGTAGAGGAGAATGAGTCCTCAAAACTGTGAATTTTTAGTATTTTTGTGTGATCATAATACTCTTCAGAATATTCTTCTTACAATGTCTATAGGAGCTGATATTGATGTTCAAATATGATAAAATAACTAGAGATTTTTATTTATTCATTCATATGATAATTCCCAGGATGGTGCAGTAAAATCTATAGATGCGCATGGCCCAGTTTCCCCTGTAGAGTTTATTGTTGTATGAAGTAATGACATAGCATATCATTATATTGGAGGTAAATCTGAGTTTTTTTAACAAAATCTCATTTTACTATTGAAATAGTCTTCCTAAAATTTTACTTCCTAAAATTCCAAAATAGTAGCTACAGAACTAAATTTTAGCACGAGTATTTAAGGTCTGCCATTCAATTTATAGTAAACATCTGTAAATTATTTGGAAATCCATTAGTTTTATGAAGTAGTGATATAAAATTAATGTACAGTATATCTTATTAAATTCTTATCTCCAATTATTTTGATGTCACTTTAACATTTACATGGTTAAACAGTTATGCAGACAGCTGATGGTTAATTATGGACTGTAGAAAAGATTTTGATATCTTCAAAATTAAAAGCTTTCCCAACAGGGTATTCTAAAGTTCTAATGTTTTGATAAAAGAATCTATTGGTAACAATATTATAGGCTTTTGTGTATGATATTGCAGTTTATAGGCTTATAAGAATTAATTATATAAGCAAATCAACTATTAAATTTTTAATATTAATTTTCACAATACTATTGCTTTTGAGTCTTTAATTTCAAATCTAATTTATTACCTTTAGAAGTGCAAAGCTTTAAGTTGGTTTTGATAAGAAGCGATAAAAAATTTTAGTTATGTAACTTACTCAGTAATTACACAGCTGTAAGTTCCACTTATTTGTTTTATTATAAAAATATCATATTTATTTCAGTCACTCCAGTTAAAGCAGTTGGACACCACAGATTATGGTCTGTGATTCACTGTCAAAATTGTGGCCCTATAAATCTCTCACCATCAGACTCCCAGACCTTTTGTTGTGGGTCTTGTAGTACATCAGCGAAGAACTACTAACCTCTAAACTTACATTACCAGAATCTGTGCACTTCCTCTAAAATAGCCAGAATTTTTCCACTTTTTCATACTCCATTTCTTTTGGGGAAAAGTTTCACCCAAGTAGATATTTTGATTGGATGATTAAACGGTATAATATTATGCAAATTGATATTGCAGAAAGTAAAATGCTATAGTGCAATGTAACATTTGACTTGGGGTCGTCCTTTAAGCATCAAAACAGCTAAAACTTGACATAATGAGACCATAGTGTTACTTTTAGCAGTCTTAGTGCTGAAGTTGCCAGTAATTAATTACATTGACAAATAATGTTGAAAAGCAAAGAATCATTTGGCATGACTTATTTAGAAGAAAAGGCTATGATCAGCCAAAATTTTAGTAAATTTTCTTTGTTTGCAGCAATATGGGTACAAATAGATTTTTAATTGACATAAGTATATATCTTCTCCAGGTTGGAACTTTGGTCTTCAGCTAAAGAAGAAAGGTTGCTATCCACTGAGATAGGCACTTTTAAATAATAATAATAATAATAATAATAATAATCTCAGGCTGTTGGTTACTGTCGTTGTGGTGGTCAGTTGCTGGATGACGACCTCCAAGTACCTGACCGTCTTCCCCTTCAATTGGGTTGAATACCTGGCTGCAGGAAGAAGCTCCTCTGTTGCCAGAGGTTCCATTTACGTCGTTGTCGTTTATTCCTTCATTTCTTAACATCATTGCTGAGTTTTGCTATTTAACCCATAGCTGGACCCTACCCCATCAGGGATAGGTACTCATTTACAGTTGAGTAGACTGAGGAAATTATGGTAAAGATCCTTTCCCAAGGAATCAACGCCGAGGAGAGCGTTCACCCATCCAACGACTGACCAGCCCCAATGTTGCTTAACCAGTCCATTGACGACACGATCAGGAAAGAATATATGCAGAGACTCAAGGCGATACTCAAGTCAAAACTCAACGCCATAAATCTGATAAAAGCCATAAACACATGGGTAGTGCCAGTAATCAGAAACAGCGCAGGAATAGTGAAAATGGATGAAGGCAGAACTCCGCAGCATAGATCAGAAAAAATCCAGGAAGCAATATGACAATACACAAAGCACTACACCCAAGAGCAAATACGGACAGACTATACATAACACGGAAGGAAAGTGGGAGAGGACTACTAAGTATAGAGGACTGCGTCAACATCGAGAACAGAGCACTGGGACAATATCTGAAAACCAGTGAAGACGAGTGGCTAAAGAGTGCATGGGAAGAAGGACTAATAAAAGTAGACGAAGACCCAGAAATATACAGAGACAGGAGAATGACAAACAGAACAGAGGACTGGCACAACAAACCAATGCACGGACAATACATGAGACAGACTAAAGAACTAGCCAGCGATGACACTTGGCAATGGCTACAGAGGGGAGAACTAAAGAAGGAAACTGAAGGAATGATAACAGCGGCACAAGATCAGGCCCTAAGAACCAGATATGTTCAAAGAACGATAGACGGAAATAACATCTCTCCCATATGTAGGAAGTGCAATACAAAAAATGAAACCATAAACCACATTGCAAGCGAATGCCCGGCACTTGCACAGAACCAGTACAAAAAGAGGCATGATTCAGTGGCAAAAGCCCTCCACTGGAGCCTGTGCAAGAAACATCAGCTACTTTGCAGTAATAAGTGGTACGAGCACCAACCTGAGGGAGTGATAGAAAACGATCAGGCAAAGATCCTCTGGGACTATGGTATCAGAACAGATAGGGTGATACGTGCAAATAGACCAGACGTGATGTTGATTGACAAAGTCAAGAAGAAAGTATCCCTCATAGATGTCGCAATACCATGGGACACCAGAGTTGAAGAGAAAGAGAGTGAAAAAATGGATAAGTATCAAGATCTGAAAATAGAAATAAGAAGGATATGGGATATGCCAGTGGAAATTGTACCCATAATCATAGGAGCACTAGGCATATTAAACAGTGCAGAAAAATTATTTTGAATAAAATACAGCGTACTTATTTAAATTTTCGTTGCTGAAACAACGCTCTATTTGACCGTAGATTTTAGCACACGCCCCAGTAAGCTGGAGGTGGGATCACGCCTTGCTCTGTTTGATCCACTTTCAAATTCGTTTATTTACAGCACTTGACAGTGTATTCATAAATGCATGTAGGCTTCACCAAGTGTTCTGGCAAGGAACTATGGGGGGACCGAGGAAGTCCCGATGGATAATAGACATTTTGGTGTGACTATTTACTGTTTAGACATTTTGATAGTGGGGTAACTTGAATTAAGTTAGTCTGTGGGACCTAATTGTTTTGTTGTTTTTCGTTGTTAATAAATGTTTATTTTATAATGCAACTCTCTCATTTTGGTTACCTGTTAGAGTGGAGAGAAAGAGGTGAAGAGAGAGAGAGAGAGAGAGGTATTGCTGTTAGAGAGAGAGAGAGAGAGACGAGATTGAGAGATGATGAGAGGTGAGAGAGCGGTGCTTGGCGAGAGAGAGAGAAAGAGAAGGTCGCGAGCCGTTGGTTGTTTAGAGAGATTGTGTATTCCTGAAGCTCGGAGTTACACTTTTACCAAATGAATAATGAGGTTCATAACCTTATTACAGCTGGTGGCAGCTTCTGAAAAAGTGGTATAAAAGAGTTTTTTTTATGCCTGGGAACGCCAATGAAGAGATAGGTGACCAGTTAAATGTAGAGGGGATTGTTAGATCTCAGTTGCTAAGTGAAAGGGGTAGAGAAATATCCATCCGTGGGATGTGGGATGTGGGCTGAGGAAAGAAATTCTATTAGGGTCATCAAATTTGTTTGCCCGTACCGAGATCCTCCAGGGCGTGAGAGTAACTTACTCTGGTTTTGTGAGTGAGCGTTTGCCAGGTGCCTTCTTGCCGAGCGCGTTTGCATTGTGCCGACGAGATTTACGTATTCTACGCAGATTCCGGGGTAGTTTTCTCTTATTTTGAACATGTAAGTGTTACTGTGTGTTTTTTTAATCCTGGGGCGTTTTTTGAGACTGGTTTAAGAAATAAAAAATTTTTTTTTCTTTGCCCATAGTAGCAGAAGTGACGTGTTTTCTTTATTGGCGCCTGTTTAGAATAGATGCGTTCGTCTTTGTTTAATATAAGGGTGTATAAAGATGTTTTTATGCATGCGAACTGTGCTTGGATAGCATATTTCGCTTGGAGACAAAGCGCCCACCATTTCCTACGGGCTCAGCAGATTTCTGCTAACCGGCGCAGGAAGGCAGTGCATGGCGGGTACTGCATACCTAAGGGGATATTGCAAGGGGATGGGTACTAGTGTATACCTCAGGGAGTTCCTCAGACACTGTTCAAGGGAGATGGGTACTGGGATGCCTCGGGGGTATCACTTGACTGAGGGATATTTCAATGCACAGTGCGGGGGAGAAACTTTTTTTTCTCAGTGGGGGTGAACTACTATTTTTTTTTTCTTTCTCCTTGGTCGGCTGTCGAGAGACGAATTTGCCCTTGAAAGTGATTTTTTTTTTTTTTTTTATTTTTCAATGCCAGGACATCAGCTGATTGATTAGTTGATGAAGTGAAATGCCCGTAGAGTTTCTTTTAGAAAAGAGATTCCTTTCTCTTGGATGAAGAGAAAAGGAAATAAAAAGAGATTTTTCTGTATCGTGAATGAAGAGAAAAATGGTAGTTAACATGCACGGGATGTGTTTGTATGTTTTCCTTATGCCTTGGAAGACACAAAATGGGGACACACAGATTATTATTTTTGTTGTTGTGTTGGAGGGATTACTTGAAATGCCGGTGATTGGTGGTGAATGGTAATGCCCGATGTCAGTGATTGGTGTTGTCAAGTGTGTTGCATTTGGTGTTGATTGATATCATGGGGTTTGGCAATGCTGGTGTATGCAATTTGAATTTCACCCTTACTTGAGATCTTTGCAAGAGATTTATTACTATGGAGAATTATTATTATTATTAATAATTAGTATCATTTTATGAGATGCTTCACGGGAGGGTTGCTTAAGTATAATTATCATTGCGGGAGACTTGTTTTACGAGAGATTTGAGATATTTCATGGGAGTTATTTTTATTAAATTACAGATAATTATTCATGGAGTTATTACAATGAATTAAGGGAGAAATCTTGGGGTTAATTATTTGTTGAGTTTTTGTAACTTTGGAGAATATTTCAGTGATTCACGAACAATGAGTTTTGCTGAATCTTGATGAATCTGACTGCATCTTGGTGAATGGTGTTGAATCTTGCTGAACTTTTACTGAATTTTTGTGCTGAATTTTGTACTTAACTTTTGGAGAATGGATAAGCATTAACATTGGTGATATTTTTTTTTATACTGATACTGGTGATTTTGATGATAGCAAATTTTGGTGATTTTGCGATAATGATATTTCTGATACTGATTTTTTATATACTAATGCGTGGGTTCTGTAATGCTATCAAGGGTGGCGAAATCTTTTTTTGAATTTGGGGAGGAACTAACAACAGATTATTTTTGTTTTTTCCTTTTTTTATGAGCTCAGCAGATAATTGCTTGACATCTAGTGAGTCACGAGAGATAGTTAACAATGCCGTAGATTTTTCTTTTCTCCTTTTTAGGAAGTTAGCCATCGCTGACACAAGTTTTTTTCATCAAGGGTGAATTTGAATTTATTATTTTTCTCTCCAGTTGTGTGAATATATTTTTTAATATCTCAGTTCGTGACTTAGTCATTGTTCGGGAACATGTTTGTGTTTCAGCTATTTGATGCTGCAGAGAAATTTACGGGAGAATTCTTGCACTGTTTTGAATGCATACGTAATGGCACTACATTTTTTCTCTGGATATTTGTGTTCCAGAAATTGTGAGTTTTCTTGCACAATACCTTTGTTGTATTTGTGACAGCTTTGTGAGAGATAGGAAACTTGGCTAAGTTTTCTAGTGGCCTATGTCGTAGTGCATATGGAGAAGTCTTGGCTAAGACACTTTGAATTTGGAGTTCTGTTATAATGAGTTGTGGCACATTGGTGATTTTTTCTAGAATTTTCTAGACAGTTTTTATTTGCCGAGTTTTTGCCCTTTTTTAGCAGTTATGCTAAACGGAGAGAGTTTTATAGTTTTTGACTATAACATTGAGTTATTCCCTGGAGAATTAGTATATTATTTTGGAGTTATAATTTGAGATATAATATATTGGAGATATATTTTTGGCCATTTTGATATTTGTCAATGGTGATGAGAGCTATGTTTAGTTCAATTATTTTGCAGCCATCTTTGTTGCAAATGGACACACATTTTTTTGGAGATTCTGGGGCAATATTTGTGAGTGGGTCAGCTGGATGCTTTGAGTGCACATTTTTTTTTGGAGATAGGATTTCATTTTTTTTTATTATCCTTTTTGGAGATATATTTTTTGGAGCCTTGTTTTATTCCACATGGAGTTATTGGGGAAATAGAGGTAAATATTTTGTATTTGCCAAAATAGAGGTGACTATTCTTTATTCCCGGAGTGGTGGTTTTTATTAACATATGGCTATCAGAGAAATAAGAGTGAATAATATGTGGATGTGGTTATTAACCAAATGGAGGAAATATTTCTTTTTCACCGGAGTACTCTTATTAATAATATGGTGTCTCATATTTATATATGGATATGGAATTAATCTTTGGCGGGGGACCCTTTTTTTTGTGGTTATGGAGTTTTGTTTTTTCGAGCAAAGAGAAGATTTCTGTGGTTCTTTCTCTTTGGTTTCGTGGACTATTTGGAGAGGTGAGTGGCATTACTGCATTGTAGTCCTATGGAGATGTGCATTTGTTATGTTCAAGTGTATTATTTTTGGAGGCATATAATTGGGCAAAGTCATGTTGAGAGAATACGTCTTTGAGACAAATTTTTGTACACATTAGTCATATCCTGGAGTTAATTTTGTGAAATGTGTCAGTTAGACCTTTTTCTGTAGAATCATGAGTTTCCAAACTTGTGTGTCTGACTAGACCCTTTTTTTGTGCTGCTGTTTTGAGCTCACGTCCCGCATGTGGATTTTTCTGGTGACAAGCGCTGTGTGCTGTGACTCTTTTCCTTTGATGGTGATTGCTCGAGCTTTTGCAATATCTGGAAATGTTGACAATAGCATTTCACGAAAGCACATGGTAAGAGTTTTGCTTTCTGGACATGTTCCGTCGATAAAGTTGCGATGTCGAGAAATTCCGTAACTTTACATGGGGCATTTCTTGGGAAAACGCGGGGGTTATGCATATTATACATGTACTATGTATTTTGTGATGTGGGGAAATCTACTTGTGATTATCCTTTTTTTATTATTTTTCTTCCTTTCCTCACGAGAGATGTAATTAGGGGATTGAGATTAAATAGCATTTCTTTTTGGACGGGAGATGTAATTTTTCGGGGGTTGTTATTTACGTAAATGGGAGTTTGACATTAAGTCTCATTGTAATTAATTGTATGAGCAGTAAAGGGGTTTTTGCTGTTAAACATTGGAGATTTTTGCTGATTTTGTGGGTTGTTTAGATATCAGAGCTTGAGAGAACATTTTTGGGTCTGGGCGTGTTACGTGATTTTTTTTTTTTGGGCTCATTATGATTTTTTCCTTTTTTTTACTTATGAGAACATTCGAGACTGTAAGTGGAGTGCAGAAGTCCGTGGAGTTGCTATGATTTCTGAGTTGTGTGTGTGCTGATGTATGAGTTTGGAGAATTGAGTTGGAGAACTTGATGTTTTTTTTTTTTGAGAGTTGTGATGATGATTTATGATTTAGTAGTCATATTAAGGGAGTTAATTGGGAGACGTTCAGTTAGTATTTCCGACTTTTTGAGATCATTGTTTGATAGAAGTAGTATGTCTGGGGTTAATTCTTTTTCGATTGACCAGTGACTTGACTGACATACTAACACACCAAAAAGTCGTTTCCCAACGCTAGCAAGACGTCCAACAGCCGTGCAGAGAGAGGTTGCTGTCGTTTTGTCCAGGGTGATTACAAAAGTTTCCACGATGGTGATCACGAGAGTTCTACAGAGTGTCTTTTGGGGATCTGCAGAAGCCGTGAGAAGTCTTCTACAATGAGGGAGGCATTCCGTCCTTCCTACAGTTAGCTAAAGTCTGTTCAGCAAGTTGCAGACAAAGAGGGATATTCAAGAATCCAAAATGAGAAAATTCTAGTATTATTTGGAGATAAAAGCGTAACAGACTTATTTTATAATGCCAGAGGGACGTGCAGTTATTACTATATTTTATTTTAAGCCGGCCAATGTGTTTTTATATATATAAGCTATTTTGTTGACCATTTTGCTAGGCGGAGCTAGCATTGGTTAGTGGCCGAGCCGTATAAGGCCTAGGGTTATGATTAATGACATATTGCCAATATGTTCGCTGTGACCTATTGGAATGTGGAGAAGCAACGACCTGAGAAAAGCTGATCAATGGTTTCTGTAGGTGGCGTGAGATAAAACTGCATAAAAAGACAAGTCAATGTACTCAGTTCATGAACTCTCTTCTCAAAGTGCCTTTGGGAAACTAGTTGCAGCCAGTACTATGAGGCGCTAACGAAGTGTGCGTTCGTAAGTGCATGTGCGCCTCTTCCTTGTAAAATTAAAATGTATGATACCCAAGTCTATGGGGGATTTTGATAGAGGCGTCTTTGGAAGAAAGACAAGATGCCGTGGGCTCTCCGAAGGGGTTTTTTTGATAAGTGTGAAATAGTCCGGCTGCTTGGGTGAGTTTTGAACTGTTTTAGCCAAAGAGTGGCTTGTTATCTATTTGACATTTATGTGGGAATATTCAATCTTTAATCTCTGATTGTTAAACTTGTGTGTGTATTACGGGGTGTTCTTATGTCTTTGAAACAGACGGTTCTGGCAAGGAACTATGGGGGACGAGGAAGTCCCGATGGATAATAGACATTTTGGTGTGACTATTTACTGTTTAGACATTTTGATAGTGGGGTAACTTGAATTAAGTTAGTCTGTGAGACCTAATTGTTTTGCTGTTTTTTGTTGTTAATAAATGTTTATTTTATAATGCAACTCTCTCATTTTGGTTGCTTGTTAGAGTGGAGAGAAAGAGGTGAAGAGAGAGAGAGAGGTATCGCTGTTAGAGAGAGAGAGAGAGAGAGAGATAGAGAGAGAGCGGTCGCTTGGCGAGAGAGAGAGAAAGAGAAGGTCAGGAGCCGTTGGTTGTTTAGAGAGATTGTTTATGCCTGACGCTCGGAGTTACACGTTTAGCAAATGAATAATGAGGTTCATAACCTCATTACATATATATATATATAATATATAATATATCTATATATTATTATATAATATAAATATATATATATATATCATACGAGGGGGGACCAAAAAGTAACCGAAATTGTGTCATAGAATTTTATTTCAGTTATTGTTACATGTTTACAGTCTTATCACCTTCAAAGTATTCTCCATTTGAAGCAATGCATTATCCAGACGTGTTTTCCACTGTTGAAAGCAATTCTGGAACTCTTGTGAACTTATGGCTTTTAATGACTCCGTCGTTTTCTGAACCTCTTCAACGTCTGCAAAAACGTTTTCCTTTGAGGGCTTTCTTCATTCGTGGGAACAAAAAGAAGTCACAGGGAGCAAGATCGGGTGAATAGGGAGGGTGGGTAAGTGGGGTCATGCCATTCTTGGTCAGAAACTGTCTCACACTCAAGGCGGTGTGCGAGATTCCGTGAGATGGAAACGCCCGACCTGTGGCAAAGTGAAGGGTGGGGGGTGGGGGGGGGGGGGTGGCCTCATCACGACAATGCACCAGCGCACACCGCCTTGAGTGTGAGACAGTTTCTGACCAAGAATGGCATGACCCCACTTACCCACCCTCCGTATTCACCCGATCTTGCTCCCTGTGACTTCTTTTTGTTCCCCCGAATGAAGAAAGCCCTCAAAGGAAAACGTTTTGCAGACGTTGAAGAGGTTCAGAAGAAAACGACGGAGTCATTAAAAGCCATAAGTTCACAAGAGTTCCAGAATTGCTTTCAATAGTGGAAAACACGTCTGGATAAGTGCATTGCTTCAAATGTAGAACACTTTGAAGGTGAAAAGACTGTAAACATGTAACAATAAACTAAATAAAATTCTATGACACAATTTCGGTTACTTTTGGGTCCCCCCTCGTATATATATATATATATATATATATATATATATATATTATATATATATATATATATATATATATATATATATATATATATATATACGCTACTGCTAAGAGAGTTCCTGGGTCAAATCAATTTGTAACTTAGACTTAAGTGAATTATTTCTAAACCCAGCTATCTTCTGGGACTTAATGATGAACATTTACCTCCAAACCCAATCACATCTTAGGAGTGAATTTTCACCATTTTACCTCTCAACCAATGGCATCTTATTTGCACTGAAACTTTGAACATTTTACCAACATTTCCAAAGCGAAAGTGATGATTCCAGCCAGAAGACCTGATGGTGAGAAACAAAAGACGTGTAAATTTCTCTAAGCCTAAAATTTTATGAAAGTGATATTATTGGAACTAAGGTACATAACATATATATATATATATATATATATATATATAATATATATATATATATATATATATATATATATTTAATTTACCTATGAAAACAAACACCATTCTATATTACAATTATTTTCAACAGGTTGATATTATTTTCCAATTAATTTTGAAAACAAATCATTAGATATTATTCATAATCTCTATGAAATTGGTCTTATTGTACTTATGGCACACATACATTTATATATATAAATATATATACAATATATATATATATATATATATATATAGATATATATATATATATATATATTTATTTCTTTAATTCACTCATAAAAGAAATTATATTTAGGTATAATTCGCAATATGAAAATTATACAAAAAGGAAGAGAGAGAGAGACTTCCCTAGAAATTGACCCCCAAGGGTGAATTTAACCGGTATATATTCACCTTTTCAGAGGTGTGTTTAGTACCACAAGGCCGTTGGGGAGGACTGAGTAAACATAAACAAAAGACTGTCAATATCAAAAGAAATATTCGTCCTAATAACGACCCTGGAAATTTCCTGGGGGGCCACTTTCAAGAAAAGATAAAACAAGGCGTGATCCGCCCTCCAGCTTACTCGAAGCGCGTGCTAAAACCTACGGTCAAATAGAGCGTCGTTTCAACAACGAAAATTAGAATAAATACTCTTTATTTTATTAGAAATAATTTTTCTGCACTGTTAAGATGCATATTATTTTATGTTTTAAATTTTTTCATTCTAATAAATAAATCATAAATATCCTATCCTAATATTCTTTTATCTATACTCAACACAAAACACCTTTTTCAGATCCTTCTAGGCTTTTCCAAAGACCTCTCCTACTCCCCCCGCCCCCCCCCTTTCCCCCCTCCCTCCCCCAAAACTTCCAAAGGCCTCTCCTACCTCCCTCCCCCTCCCCCATCCTCAAAAACTATAAAAAAAAAAAGAAAAAAAAAAAGAACAGGCAGTGTTTAGGCTTTCTCCCCGAGTAAGCATAAACGAAATATCTGCTTCCTACCTCCAGCAAAAACGCCAAATGTCCCAGCGAGATCCATCAACGAAAGTACCAGTGGGACATTACTACCCTCCTTCCCAGGTTTGACCAAACAGGCTGTTGCATTTCTGGTCTGTTCCAACACCTTCCGGCTGACGAGGCCTGATTCTTGAAGTGGGCCCATCCTTTGTGTTGTTCATGTAAGCGAGAGAGAGAGAGAGAGAGAGAGAGAGAGAGAAGTATCATAACAAGTTAAGTTTTTAAAACTGACGACGTCTAATCGTTTTTACAAATTAACTAGGCCATATGACATCTATATTGAAGTCATGCGCTAGGGAATTATGTTCACAATTACCAAAGACAATTAGCGAGATCTTGGAATTGTTGGAAATGTCACAGTTACCAAAGACAATTAGGGAGATCTTGGAATCGTTAGGAAATGTCACAGTTACCAAAGAGTAACTTTGATGAATTGGTGAGAACTTGGAATTGTTTTTAATTCGTTGTGAAACCTTGGTCAAGATATTTTGCGTGGACCAGTGCAAATTTAAAATCATTGCATTCACACGCAGTCTTCTTTTTTTTTTTTCAATTTAGATATATATATATATATATATATATATATATATATATATATATATATATATATATATATATAATATACAGTGTAATGTAGGTTACTTGGTTAATGAATGTCCCGTGTTCCTATTCACCAATCCTAGACTTAAAGATTAATGGAAGAATTGACCTCATATTAACAGACCGCTTACCACTGATCAAAATGCCGAACCAGGTCGCTGCCCTTTGGAAAAGCATATGAAATGGGAGCAGACTTGATATACTCTTCGGATATGTAGTAATTACATTGTCCCGTTTCACTGAAATCGACACTCATAACCTGGAAGAATGCCCATAGTTATTGACAGAAAAAAATTCGCCGGTGTGTGTTTTATTTTCATGGCAGAAATTGTCGTGCAAGTTTTTTTTATGATATATGCTGTATTATATGTCAGAAATTTTGTGGTGGCCTACGTATTTCATTTCTCATCAGAAATTCTGTGGTACATGGTTTATTTCTTCTCAGAAATTCTGAGTTACACGTTTCATTTGTTGCCAGTTTTTCTATAGTATATGTTGTATTTCTTGTCAAAAATTCTTTGGTGGACTAAGTATCTTATATCCTGTCAGAAATTCTGTGGTATATGCTTTATGTTTTAGCGGAAATTCTGTGGTATAGATATGTTTTTTTTTTATGGTAGAATTTCTGTCGTGCAAGTTTTATTTTCTGTCAGTTTTTCTGTGATATATGTTGTATTATTTGGCAGAAATTCTGTGGTAGCCTACGTATTTCATTTCTCGTCAGAAATTCTTTGGTATATGCTTTATTTATCGTTAGAAATCCTGAGGTAAATCATATATGATAATTTCATCTAGTGATTTAAATTGTCTGTAGACTCAACAGCGTACATCTTAATAATCTTAACAATTATATTGCGCACCTATCTTGCTTAATGTTACCGGATGCAAATCAGTTAAGACTATATTAGATTCACATCAAGCGTGCATCTGATGTCCCTTACGACGCTCCTGATTGGCTGTTGAGAAGCCAGTCACAGGGCTGGAAACTCTCAGTCTCTCTCGTGAGTTCACAGAGACAGGATGTATCTTCCACCTTTCCTGAGGGATACGTCTTTCAAACGTATCCCTCAGGAGAGGTGGAACATACATCCTACTCCTGTGAACACTCGAGAGAGACTGAGGAGAGTTTCCAGCCCTGTGATTGGCTTCTCAACAGCAAATTAGGAGCGTCGTAAGGGACTGGCCTAGACATCAAATGCACGGTTGATGTGAAACTACTATTGTCTCCTCTGATTCTCTATCCGCCTATAGAGCAGTCTCTTTCATTGTGATAAAGTCGCATGTATGCAGAGAGCAAATGAAATATGTAGGAGAAGTAAATATAATGAAAATGATATTCTTAAAAAAGGGAGAAAACATTCTATACCTTTTTCATGGATAAGATATCACAGATAACAGCCAGCCCTTCCTTCTTTATTCGAATCCTGGCATCGTAGGCGTTGGTTACCAGTATCCCTCCGTCAGTAATCTTCTTGTATAACCCGCTTTTGGCTTCCTGAAGTTGCGAAATTAGAGTAGGAAGCTTCCATTAATATATATTGATGTATTGTCGTAGTTGTAATCAATAATAGGTAACTGACAATTTAAATTTTTTTTTAAACGAATACTATTCTTGGGGAATCCAAATTAGACGAGAAAGTTCAGATTAATATTGTAAAAATTTAAAATTTTTTTTTAAACGAATACTATTCTTGGAGAATCCAAATTAGCAGTGAAAGTTCAGATTAATATTGTGATTTAATTTATTGTCTTAGGTACGATCATAATAGTAAGGAATTGGCAATTTTTTTTCAAGAGTCTTATTCTTGGAGGTGCGATATTAGAATAGGAAGTTTCCATTAATATAAATTAATGTATCGTCTCGTAGTTACAATCA
Organism: Macrobrachium nipponense; assembly: GCF_015104395.2. Classification (NCBI taxonomy): domain Eukaryota; kingdom Metazoa; phylum Arthropoda; class Malacostraca; order Decapoda; family Palaemonidae; genus Macrobrachium; species Macrobrachium nipponense. The sequence goes on along the minus strand of NC_061099.1, from coordinate 39,844,169 downwards.
ATAACAGGTAATTAGCAATCTTAAATTTTTTTAAAACGAATACTATTCTTGGACAATCGAAATTGAAAGAGAAAGTTCAGATTAATATTGTAAATTAATATATTGTCTTTGGTACGATCGTAATAGTATGGAATTGGCAATTCTTTTACAAGAGCCTGTTCTTGGAGTTGCGAAATTAGAAGAGAAAGTTGCGATTGATGTCGCAAATTAATTTTTTTTGTCGTAGGTGTAATAAATAGTGCCTAGGAATTAATAATTTTATAGAAGATTCTTATTCTTGGAGATTCGCAGTTAGAAGAGAAAGTTGCGATTGATGTCGTAAATTATTATTATTATTTTTTTTTGTAGGTACCATAAATAGTGCCAAGGAATAAATTTTTTTATAGAAGAGTCTTATTCTTGGAGATTCGCAATTAGAAGAAAAAGTTGCGATTGATGTCATAAATTAATTTACTGTCGTAGTTGCAATCATTAATATCAGGTAATTAATCATTGTTTAAAAAGAATAGTATTATTCTTTCCGTATTTCCCTTTGTCTTCTAATACTGCTTTCAAATGGATTCCATATTCTTTGGAAGCTTGAATTTCAAGTCAATGGTATCTTTAGCCTTGTTCCATATGAATAGGTACCATCTTATGAATAATAATAATAATAATAATAATAATAATAATAATAATAATAATAATAATCTTACTATAATGGGCGTAATATCTGTCTGTCCGTCCGTCTGTCATTCAATCACGGCCAAATGGCTGGTGAGATGGACATGAAACTTGGCAGGGTTATAGTGGGGACCCCTGAGATGGTTTATAATGAGGTTTTATCCTAACTCCCCCCCACCTCTGATGGGGGTGGGGGTAAGAAGGGATTCCCTGAAATGGAGCTGGTTCTGCCCGTGAAACGAGGCTGGTTGTGCCCGTAGACTTAGTTACTCAATGAATTTATCATACATAATTTCTGTATACATATGTTTGCTAGTAATGAGGCCCAATCCTCAGTAGGACTGGCATGTATGCGAAGACGATTGCTAACCAAATTTACAGGCCAAATTTAAACACAACATCAAAGCATAATACTAAAATTATCGTATACAAGAAAAACTGAAAGGAGATGAAATAACCGCAGCTAAATTCTTTTGCTATTATTTTTTTAAGTACTTCAGTTTCCCTTACCGAGAACAGCTGATGCAAAGAAGTCCCCTTTTCAATGCCCCACGGGATCTTTCCATAATTAACGAGGTCTTGCAAGGAATTCACTGGTATGTTGACTTTGGGAACTGCCAGCAGAGATGTCAGCACGCCGCTATAGGCCATCCTCAGGATCATGTCAGATAATAGCCAGGCAGCCAAGAGGACTCGCCACGAGGTTTTTGTTTGCACGGTAGTTGAGACTGGAAAGAAGAAGAATTATGCTTCTGGATCCACTAGTGGCCGGACGCACGATCATGGCTTAACTTTAACCTTGAATCAAATAAAAACTACTGGGGCTAGAGGGCTGCAATTTGGTATGTTTGATGATTGGAGGGTGGATGATCAATATACCAATTTGGTAGTATTCTTACACCCCTAACACAGGTATGATAGACTGAAAAATAATATAGATAGTGTTACGAAGTGCCAAGTATCTGGTTACCATTCATTTATTGTTACCTCACAAAAGCCAGACACCTGAACCCTCATCACAGGTATTAAACGACTGAATACTCTAAAGGCAACAGTGATCCCTTAACAACTTACCAGTATTGCAGAAAACCAGACTAAGTTCATCAAAACAGGTGTGAGGTAATCTAGAAATTAATCAAAGGGCATCACTCCATCAACAACTTTAAAAGTCTAAGTATTTCCCTGATTTCAGAAATCTAAGTACTTCCCTGGTTCTAAGTCACTTCAAGTAAATTGAAGGAAAGCAGATTAATCACCACTCTATGTTTCTACCTAACATAATCATAATCATATGCAAATATACTGGTTATAAATTAATTTTAAATACCAAAAATTTATTATGAAACTCAAAATTTATAAGTGAAATTCACAATATCAGGGAAAATTACTGTTACTTGAAAACAAAGTAAAGTTTAATTAATTCTTGAATCAAATTAAGTAAAATTAAATCAAAATTAATTTATCACGAAATTCAAGAAAATTAATTCAATCAAAATTCAAAAGTGTTGGGCAATAATTGAAAATTTGAAATTAATTCACAAGTGCTAAACAACAACTAAACTTGAAAAGAATTCTAAGTAAATACAAGTTAATTCACAAGTGTTAAATTTAATTAAATGTGCAATGATTAAGCAATGAAAATAACTAAGTCAATTAAATTGTGAATGTAAATGAAAATACAGAAAAATGTGGACAGTATCAAAATAAAAAGGCACAATTCAACAAGAAAGTGAAAAAAATGCACAAAACAAATGAAACAAACAAAACACAAAAATTTGCAATGTGTAAGTGTAAATATTTTCACTCAAAACATTGTAATAATCAGTTTTTACCAAACCACTGTTCCTATCAGTTATTAGTTAACCACTGTTCCTATCTGTTATTAGTTATTAGTTTCTTACCAAACCATCATAACCATTAGATATTAGTTGCAACTAATAAAAATATAACACACTTTACCTTTTTGGTATACCAACTTCTTTCTTTGCTGCAGTCTTGTTTTATGCACTTTCACAAAAACCAGGCGCCGTTACAACAACGTTTGTTCAGATTCCACAAAAAACACTAAATAAACTCTAAGAAATATCAAATATGAAATTCTCAAGTTACGAGTGACCAATTTACGTTACGTTTATATAATCTCAAGGATGTCGAGGGAGAGAGAGAGAGAGAGAGAGAGAGAGAGAGAGAGAGAGAGAGAGATGTTAACGCCTCGAGAATCTAAGATCTAATGAATTCTCTTCCTTTCGGAAGCTGGACAGGGGATCTGGCACAAAACGTTTTTGGGCAAAAACTCTTCCAGAAGCTTCGAAATCTTACGCAACTTCATATACAAAATGTGTAATCTGCACGTGGCACTCGGCAAAGACATACGAGTATGAGTCCAGTCTGTTAAAAAAAAGACATGTACTCTACTTGATCGAGACGAAGGAGAAGCCCTTATCACACATGATGACAGATTCCCATAACACATTGAATATTCAAGCTCGCTTATCAAACGTGTCGACAGATTAGGAAAACAAACGGAGATCTCGCAGTTCCTCTAATCTCAAAGTGCTGATATAATAGGGAAACAATCGCAGTTTCGAATGGACAAAGAAAATCTCTCTCTTTTTACATTTTATGTTATATATATTCTTTTACATTATGTTATGCGAAATCTGAACAAACATTTAAAACATCCTATCTCTAAGCTATCTAGGAATCTGAAAAAATGTTGCACAATTCTACATAATATTTTATACAGTCACAGAGGAGATATATGCATTTTGAAAGTAGCAATATATAATAATAGGTAAATAGATAGATAGCTAGATAGGCAGAGAGGTAGAGAGATAAACAGACAGACAAACAGATAGATAGATAGATAGATAGATAAATAGAGAGACATGAAGAGAGATAAATAGCTGGATAGACATGGAAAGAGATAGATAGATTGATAGATAGGAAGGTAGCGAGATAAACAGATAGACTGACAAACAGATAGATAGATAAACAGACAAATAGATAGATAGATAGATAGATAGATAGATAGATAGATAGATAGACAAATATAGAGACATGTAGAAAAACAGAGAGATAGATAGACAGGGAGAGAGATGAATAAATAGACAAAAATATAGACGGGTAGAAAGATAAACAGATGGTAGATAGATAGACTGGGATATATAGATAGCTAGATAGATAGGGAGAGAGATAGATAGATTGATATATAGAAAGAAAATTAGATAGATAGATGATGAGACAG
>NC_061099.1:39811036-39839759 GCF_015104395.2 Macrobrachium nipponense | reverse complement strand
CTGTCTCATCATCTATCTATCTACTGTCCTATCTATCTAATTTTCTTTCTATATATCAATCTACTATCTTCTCTCTCCTTATCTATCTAGCTATCTATATATCCCAGTCTATCTATCTATCTACCATCTGTTTATCTCTTTACCCGTCTATATTTTTTTCTATTTATTTATCTCTCTCCCTGTCTATCTATCTATCTGTTTCTCTACATGTCTCTATATTTGTCTATCTATCTATCTATCTATCTATCTATCTATCTATCTATCTATCTATCTATTTATCTATCTATCTGTTTGTCAGTCTATCTGTTTATCTCGCTACCTTCCTATCTATCAATCTATCTATCTCTTTCCATGTCTATCCAGCTATTTATCTCTCTTCATGTCTATCTATTCATCTATCTATCTATCTGTTTGTCTGTCTGTCTGTTTATCTCTCTACCTCTCTGCCTATCTAGCTATCTATCTATTTACCTATCTATATTATTTTTCAGTCTATCATACCTGCGGTAGGGGTGTAAGAATACTACCAAATTGGTATATTGATCATCCACCCTCCAATCATCAAACATACCAAATTACAGCCCTCTAGCCCCAGAAGTTTTTATCTTATTTAAGGCGAAATTTCCGTATGTCGGTCCGCCCTCAGAGCTTAAAAACTACTGAGGCTAGAGGGCTGCAAATTGGCATGTTGATCACCCATCCACCAATAATCAAACATATCAAATTGCAGCCCTCTAGCCCCAGTAGTTTTTATGTTATTTAAGGTTAAATTTTTGTATGTCCGTCCGCCATCAGATCTTGAAAACTACTGAGGCTCAAAGGCTGCAAATTGGTATGGTTATCATCCACCCTTCAATCATCAAACATACCAAATTGCAGCCCTCTAGCCCCAGTAGTTTTTATTTGATTCAAGGTTAAAGTTAAGCCATGATTGTGCGTCCGGCCACTAGTGGATCCAGAAGCATAATTCTTCTTCTTTCCAGTCTCAACTACCGTGCAAACAAAAACCTCGTGGCGAGTCCTCTTGGCTGCCTGGCTATTATCTGACATGATCCTGAGGATGGCCTATAGCGGCGTGCTGACATCTCTGCTGGCAGTTCCCAAAGTCAACATACCAGTGAATTCCTTGCAAGACCTCGTTAATCACGGAAAGATCCCGTGGGGCATTGAAAAGGGGACTTCTTTGCATCAGTTGTTCTCGGTAAGGGAAACTGAAGTACTTAAAAAAAAAATAGTAGTAAAAGAATTTAGCTGCGGTTATTTCATCTCCTTTCAGTTTTTCTTGTATACGATAATTTTAGCATTATGCTTTGATGTTGTGTTTAAATTTGGCCTGTAAATTTGGTTAGCAATCGTCTTTGCATACATGCCAGTCCTACTGAGGATTGTGCATCATTACTAGCAAACATATGTATACAGAAATTATGTATGATAAATTCATAGAGTAACTAAGTCTACGGGCACAACCAGCCTCGTTTCACTGGCAGAACCAGCTCCGTTTCAGGGAGTTCCTTCTCACCCCCACCCCCATCAGAGGTGGGGGGGGGGAGTTCGGATAAAACCTCATTATAAACTATCTCAGGGGTCCCCACTATAACCCTGCCAAGTTTCATGTCCATCTCACCAGCCATTTGGCCGTGATTGAATGACAGACGGACGGAGAGACAGATCTTACGCCCATTATAGTAAGATTATTATCATTATTATTATTATTATTATTATTATTATTATTATTATATTATTATTATTATTATTCATAAGATGGTACCTATTCATATGGACCAAGGCTAAAGATACCATTGACTTGAAATTCAAGCTTCCAAAGAATATGGAATCCATTTGAAAGCAGCATCAGAAGACAAAAGGAAATACGGAAAGAATAATACTATTCTTTTTAAACAATGATTAATTACCTGATATTAATGATTGCAACTACGACAGTAAATTAATTTACGACATCAATCGCAACTTTTTCTTCTAATTGCGAAACTCCAAGAACAAGACTCTTCTATAAAATTGTTAATTCCTTGGCACTATTTGTTGTACCTACAACAACAACAAAAATAATTTGCGACATCAATCGCAACTTTCTCTTCTAATTTCGCACCTCCAAAAACAGGCTCTTGTAAAAAAAAATGCCAATTCCATACTATTATGATCGTACCAAAGACAATATATTAATTTACAATATTAATCTGAACTTTCTCTTTCAATTTCGATTGTCCAAGAATAGTAATCGTTTTAAAAAAATTTAAGATTGCAAATTACCTGTTATTGATTGTAACTACGAGACGATACATTAATTTATATTAATGGAAACTTCCTATTCTAATGTCGCACCTCCAAGAATAAGACTCTCTAAAAAAAATTGCAAATTCCTTACTATTATGATCGTACCTAAGTATTCGTTTAAAAAAAATTGTTAAAATTTTTACAAATTAATCTGAACTTTCTCGTCTTATTTGGATTCTCCAAGAATAGTATTCGTTTAAAAAAATTCTAAATTGTCAGTTACCTATTAATGATTACAACTACAAACAATACATTAATTTATATTAATGGAAGCTTCCTACTCCAATTTCGCAACTTCAGGAAGCCAAAAGCGGGTTATACAAGAAGATTACTGACGGAGGGATACTGGTAACCAACGCCTACGATGCCAGGATTCGAATAAAGAAGGAAGGGCTGGCTGTTATCTGTGATATCTTATCCATGAAAAAGGTACAGAATGTTTTCTCCTTTTTTTTTTTAAGAATATCATTTTCATTATATTTACTTCTCCTACATATTTCATTTGCTCTCTGCATACATGCGACTTTATCACAATGAAAGAGACTGCTCTATAGGCGGTTAGAGAATCAGATGAGACAATAGTAGTTTCACATCAACCGTGCATCTGATGTCTAGGCCAGTCCCTTACGACGCTCCTAATTTGCTGTTGATAAGCCAATCACAGGGCTGGAAACTCTCCTCAGTCTCTCTCGAGTGTTCACAGGAGTAGGATATATGTTCCACCTCTCCTGAGGGATACGTTTGAAAGACGTATCCCTCAGGAAAGGTGGAAGATACATCCTGTCTCTGTGAACTCACGAGAGAGACAGAGTTTCCAGTCCTGTGACTGGCTTATCAACAGCCAATCAGGAGCGTCGTAAGGGACTGGCCTAGACATCAGATGCACGCTTGATGTGAATCTACTATAGTCTTAACTCATTTGCATCCGGTAACATTAAGCAAGATAGGTGCGCAATATAATTGTTAAGATTATTAAGATATACGCTGTTGAGTCTACAGACAATTTAAATCACTAGATGAAATTATCATATATGATTTACCTCAGGATTTCTAACAATAAATAAAACATATACCAAAGAATTTCTGACGAGAAATGAAATATGTAGGCCACCACAGAATTTCTGACAAATAATACAACATATATCACAGAAAAACTGACAGAAAATAAAACTTGCACGACAGAAATTCTGCCATAAAAAAAAAAAACATATCTATACCACAGAATTTCCGCTAAAACATAAAGCATATACCACAGAATTTCTGACAGGATATAAGATACTTAGTCCACCACAGAATTTTTGACAAGAAATACAACATATACTATAGAAAAACTGGCAACAAATAAAACGTGTAACTCAGAATTTCTAAGAAGAAATAAACCATGTACCACAGAATTTCTGATGAGAAATGAAATACGTAGGCCACCACAAAATTTCTGACATATAATACAGCATATATCACATAAAAACTGACAGAAAATAAAACTTGCACGACAGAATTTCTGCCATGAAAATAAAACACACACCGGCGAATTTTTTTCTGTCAATAACTATGGGCATTCTTCCAGGTTATGAGTGTCGATTCATGAGGACGGGACAAGGTGAATTACTACATATCCGAAGAGTATATCAAGTCTGCTCCCATTTCATATGCTTTTCCAAAGGGCAGCGACCTGGTTCGGCATTTTGATCAGTGGTAAAGCGGTCTGTTAATATGAGGTCAATTCTTCCATTATCTTTGAAGTCTAGGATTGGTGAATAGGAACACGGGACATTCATTAACCAAGTAACCTACATTACACTGTATATTATATGTATATATTATCTATATATATAATATATATATATCTATATATATATTATTATATACTATATTATTGATATATAACATATATATATCCTAATATATATATATATATATATATCTCAAATTGAAAAAAAAAAAGAAGAAGACTGCGTGTGAATGCAATGATTTTAAATTTGCACTGGTCCACGCAAATATCTTGACCAAGGTTTCACAAACGAATTAAAAACAATTCCAAGTTCTCACCAATTCATCAAAAGTTTACTCTTGGTAACTGTGACATTTCCTAACGATTCCAAGATCTCCCTAATTGTCTTTGGTAACTGTGACATTTCCAACAATTCCAAGATCTCGCTAATTGTCTTTGGTAATTGTGAACATAATTCCCTAGCGCATGACTTCATATAGCTGTCTATGGCTTTATTTTTAAAAAGATTAGACGTCGTCATTAAAACTTAACTTGTTATGATACTTCCTCTCTCTCTCTCTCCTCTCTCTCTCTCTCTCTCTCTCTCTCTCTCGCTTACATGAACAACACAAAGGATGGGCCCTACTTCAACGTAATAAAAATCGGAGGCCTCGTCAGCCGGAAGGTGGTTGGCAACAGACCAAAAAGAATGCAAACAGCCTGTTTGGTCAAACCTGGGAAAGAGGGTAGCAATGTCCCACTGGTACTTTCGTTGATGGATCTCGCTGGGACATTTGGCGTTTTTGCTGGAGGTAGGAAGCAGATGATATTTCGTTTATGCTTACTCGGGGAGTAAGCCTAAACACTGCCTGTTCTTTTTTTTTTTCTTTTTTTTTTAGTTTTTGAGGATGGGGGAGGGGGAGGGAGGTAGGAGGGGCCTTTGGAAGGTTTTGGGGGAGGGGGTGGAGGGGGGCCAGGGGGACGGAGGGAGGTAGGAGAGGTCTTTGGAAAAGCCTAGAAGGATCTGAAAAAGGTGTTTTGCGTTGAGTTATAGATAAAGGAATATTAGGATAGGATATTTATGATTTATTTATTAGAATGAAAATGTAAAACATAAAATAATAGGCATCTTAAACAGTGCAGAAAAATTATTTCTAATAAAATAAAGCGTATTTATTCTAATTTTCGTTATTTAAACGACGCTCTATTTGACCGTAGGTTTTAGCACGCGCCACGAGTAAGCTGGAGGGCGGATTACGCCTTGTTTTATCTTTTCTTGAAAGTGGCCCCCCAGGCAAAGTTTCCGGGGTCGTTATTTAGGACGAATATTTCTTTTGATATTGACAGTCTTTTGTTTATGTTTACTCAGTCCTCCCCAACGGCATTGTGGTACTAAACACACCTCTGAAAAGGTGAATACATACCGGGTTAAAATTTCACCCTTGGGGGTCAATTTCTAGGGAAGTCTCTCTCTCTCTTTCTTTTTGTATAATTTTCATATTGTGAATTATACCTAATTATAATTTCTTTTATGAGTGAATTAGAAACTATATATTATATATATCTATATATATATATATATATATATATATATATATAATATATATAAATGTATGTGTGCCATTAAGTACAATAAGACCAATTTCATAGAGATTATGAATAATATCTAATGATTTGTTTTCAAAATTAATTTGAAAATAATATCAACCTGTTGAAAATAATTGTAATATAGAATGGTGTTTGTTTTCATAGGTAAGTTTTTATATATATATATATATATATATATATATATATATATATATATATGTTTATGTACCTTAATTCCTATAATATCACTTTCATAAAATTTTAGTCTTAGAGAAAATTTAGACGTATTTTGTTTCTCACCATCAGGTCTTCTGGCTGGAATCATCACTTTCGCATTGGAAATGTTGGTAAAATGTTCATAGTTCAGTGCAAAGAAGATGCCATTGGTTGAGAGGTAAAATGGTGAAAATTCACTCCTAAGATGTGATTGGGTTTGGAGGTAAAATGTTCATCATTAAGTCCCAAGAAGATAGCTGGGTTTAGAAATAATTCACTTAAGTCTAAGTTACAAATTGATTTGACCCAGGAACTCTCTTAGCAGTAGCGTATATATATATATATATATATATATATATATATATATATATATATATATATATATATATATATATACTATATATATGTAATGAGGTTATGAACCTCATTATTCCTTTGGTAAACGTGTAACTCTGAGCGTCAGGCATACACAATCTCTCTAAACAACCAACAGCTCGTGACCTTCTCTTTCTCTCTCTCTCGCCAAGCGACCGCTCTCTCTCTCTCTCTCTCTCTCTCTCTAACAGCGATACCTCTCTCTCTCTTCACCTCTTTCTCTTCACTCTAACAGGTAACCAAAATGAGAGAGTTGCATAATAAAATAAACATTTATTAACAACGAAAAACAACAAAACAATTAGGTCTCACAGACTAACTTAATTCAAGTTACCCCACTATCAAAATGTCTAAACAGTAAATAGTCACACCTAAATGTCTATTATCCATCGGGACTTCCTCCGTCCCCCCATAGTTCCTAGCCAGTCTGGAACCGTCTGTTTCAAAGACATAAGAACACCCCGTAAGTACACACACAAGTTTAACAATCAGAGATTAAAGATTGAATATTCCCACAAAAATGTCAAATAGATAACAAGCCACTCTTTGGCTAAAACAGTTCAAAACTCACCCAAGCAGCCGGACTATTTCACACACTTATCAAAAACCACTTCGGAGAGCACCACAGCATCTTGTCTTTCTTCCAAAGACGCCTTTATCAAAATCCCCCATAGACTTGGGTGTCATACATTTTAACAGGAAGAGGCGCACATGCACTTATGATCGCACACTTCGTTAGCGCCTCATATTACTGGCTGCAACTAGTTTCCCAAAGGCACTTTGAGAAGAGAGTTCATGAACTGAGTACATTGACTTGTCTTTCTATGCAGTTTTATCTCACGCCACCTACAGAAACCATTGATCAGCTTTTCTCAGGTCGTTGCTTCTCCACATTCCAATAGGTCACAGCGAACATATTGGCAATATATCATTAATCATAACCCTAGGCCTTATACGGCTCGGCCACTAACCAATGCTAGCTCCCACCTAGCAAAATGGTCAACAAAATAGCTTATATAATATAAAACACATTGGCCGGCTTGAAATAGAATATAAGTAATAACTGCACGTCTCTGGCATTATAAAATAAAGTCTGTTACGCTTTTATCTCCAAATAACACTAGAATTTTCTCATTTTGGATTCTTGAATATCCCTCTTTGTCTGCAACTTGCTGAACAGACTTTAGCTAACTGTAGGAAGACGGAATGCCTCCCTCATTGTAGAAGACTTCTCACGGCTTCTGCAGATCCCCAAAAGACACGCTGTAGAACTTTCGTGATCACCATTGTGGAAACTTTTGTAATCACCCTGGACAAAACGACAGCAACCTCTCTCTGTACGGCTGGTGGACGTCTTGCTAGCGTTGGGAAACAACTTTTTGGTGTGTTAGTATGTCAGTCAAGTCACTGGTCAATCGAAAAAGAATTAACCCCAGACATACTACTTCTATCAAACAATGATCTCAAAAAGTCAGAAATACTAACTGAACGTCTCCCAATTAACTCCCTTTAAATGACTACTAAATCATAAATCATCATCACAACTCTCAAAGAAAAAAAAACATCAAGTTCTCCAACTCAATTCTCCAAACTCACACATCAGCACACACACTCAAAATCACGCAACTCCACGGACTTCTGCACTCACATTTCAAACTCGAATGTTCTCATAAGTAAAAGAAAAGAAAAAATCGTAATGAGCCCAAGGAAAAAAAAATCACGTAGCACGCCCAGACCCAAAAGATGTTCTCTCAAGCTCTGATATCTAAACAACCCACAAAATCAGCAATGTTTAACAGCAAAAACCCTTTACTGCTCATACAATTAATTACAATGAGACTTAATGTCAAACTCCCATTACGTAAGTTACAACCCCCAAAAAATTACATCTCCCGTCCAAAAAGAAATGCTATTTAATCTCAATCCCCTAATTACATCTCTCGTAGGAAAAGGAAGAAAAATAATAAAAAAAAAGGATAATCACAAGTAGATTTCCCCACATCACAAAATACATAGTACATGTATAATATGCATAACCCCCGCGTTTTCCCAAGAAATGCCCCATGTAAAGTTACGGAATTTCTCGACATCGCAACTTTTTTGACTGGACATGTCCAGAAAGCAAACTCTTACCCATGCGCTTTCGTGAAATGGTATTGTCAACATTTCCAGATATTGCAAAAGCTCTGAGCAATCACCATCAAAGGAAAAGAGTCAGCACACAGCGCTTGTCAGCAGAAAAATCCACCTGCGGATGTGAGCTCAAACAGCGGCACAAAAAAATGCCTAGTCAGACACACAAGTTTGGAAACTCATGATTCTACAGAAAAAGGTCTAACTGACACATTTCACAAAATTAACTCCAGGATATGACTAATGTGTACAAAAATTTGTCTCAAAGACGTATTCTCTCAACATGACTTTGCCCAATTATATGCCTCCAAAAATAATACACTTGTGAACATAACAAATGCACACATCTCCATAGGACTACAATGCAGTAATGCCACTCACCTCCAAATAGTCACGAAACCAAAGACAAAGAACCACAGAAATCTTCTCTTTGCTTGAAAAAACAAAACTCCATAACCACAAAAAAAAGGGTCACCCGCCAAAGATTAATTCCACCTCCATATATAAATATGAGACACCATATTAATAATAAGAGTACTCCGTTGAAAAAGAAATATTTCCTCCATTTGGTTAATAACCATATCCACATATTATTCACTCTTATTTCTCTGATAGCCATATGTTAATAAAAAAACCACCGCTCCGGGAATAAAGAATAGTCACTTTTATTTCGGCAAATACAAAATATTTACCTCTATTTCCCGAATAACTCCATCTGGAATAAAACAAGGCTCCAAAAAATATATCTCCAAAAAGGATAATAAAAAAAAATGAAATCCTATCTCCAAAAAAAATGTGCACTCAAAGCATCCAGCCGACCCACTCACAAATATTGCCCCATAATCTCCAAAAAAATGTTTGTCCATTTGCAACAAAGATGGCTGCAAAATAACTGAACTAAACATAGCTCTCATCACCATTGGCAAATATCAAAATGGCCAAAAATATATCTCTAATATATTATATCTCAAATTATAACGCCAAAATAATGTTCCAATTCTCCAGGGAATAACTCAATGTTATAGTCAAAAACTATAAAACTCTCTCCGTTTAGCATAACTGCTAAAAAAGGGCAAAAACTCGGCAAATAAAAACTGTCTAGAAAATTCTAGAAAAAATCACCAATGTGCCACAACTAATTATAACAGAACTCCAAATTCAAAGTGTCTTACAAGACTTCTCTATATGCACTACGACATAGGCCACTAGAAAACTTAGCCAAGTTTCCTATCTCTCACAAAGTTGTCACAAATACAACAAAGGTATTGTGCAAGAAAACTCACAATTTCTGGAAAACAAATATCCAGAGAAAAAATGTAGTGCCATTATGTATGCATTCAAAACAGTGCAAGAATTCTCCCGTAAATTTCTCTGCAGCATCAAATAGCTGAAACACAAACACATTCCCGAACAATGACTAAGTCACGAACTGAGATATTAAAAAATATATTCACACAACTGGAGAGAAAAATAATAAATTCAAATTCACCCTTGATGAAAAAACTTGTGTCAGCGATGGCTAACTTCCTAAAAAGGAGAAAAGAAAAATCTACGACATTGTTAACTATCTCTCGTGACTCACTAGATGTCAAGCAATTATCTGCTGAACTCATAAAAAAAAAAGGAAAAAACAAAAATAATGTTTTGTTAGTTCCTCCCCAAATTCAAAAAAAGATTTCACCACCCTTGATAGCATTACAGAACCCACGTATTAGTATATAAAAAATCAGTATCAGAAATATCATTATCGCAAAATCACCAAAATTTGCTATCATCAAAATCACCAGTATCAGTATAAAAAAAAATATCACCAATGTTAATGCTTATCCATTCTCCAAAAGTTAAGTACAAAATTCAGCACAAAATTCAGTAAAAGTTCAGCAAGATTCAACACCATTCACCAAGATGCAGTCAGATTCATCAAGATTCAGCAAAACTCATTACTCGTGAATCACTGAAATATTCTCCAAAGTTACAAAAACTCAACAAATAATTAACCACAAGATTTCTCCCTTAATTCATTGTAATAATTCTCCATGAATAATTATCTGTAATAATTATAAAATAATCTCCCATGAAATATCTCAAATCTCTCGTAAAACAAGTCTCCCGCAATGATAATTATACTTAAGCAACCCTCCCGTGAAACATCTCATACAATGATACTAATTATTAATAATAATAATAATAATTCTCCATAGTAATAAATCTCTTGCAAAGATCTCAAGTAAGGGTGAAATTCAAATTGCATACACCAACATTGCCAAACCCCATGATATCAATCAACACCAAATGCAACACCACTTGACAACACCAATCACTGACATCGGGCATTACCATTTACCACCAATCACCGGCATTTCAAAGTAATCCCTCCAACACAACAACAAAAATAATAATCTGTGTGTCCCCATTTTGTGTCTTCCAAGGCATAAGGAAAACATACAACACATCCCGTGCATGTTAACTACCATTTTCTCTTCATACACGATACATAAAAATCTCTTTTTATTTCCTTTTCTCTTCATCCAAGAGAAAGGAAATCTCTTTTCTAAAAGAAACTCTACGGGCATTTCACTTCATCAACTAATCAATCAGCTGATGTCCTGGCATTGAAAAATCACTTTCAAGGGCAAATTCGTCTCTCGACACCCCGACAAGGAGAAAGAAAAAAAAATAGTAGTTTACCCCCACTGAGAAAAAAAAAGTTTCTCCCCCGCACTGTGCATTGAAACATCCCTCAGTCAAGTGATACCCCCGAGGCATGCCAGTACCCATCTCCCCTTGAACAGTGTCTGAGGAACTCCCTGAGGTATACACTAGTACCCATCCCCTTGCAGTATCCCCTTAGGTATGCAGTACCC
This sequence comes from Macrobrachium nipponense, assembly GCF_015104395.2. Classification (NCBI taxonomy): domain Eukaryota; kingdom Metazoa; phylum Arthropoda; class Malacostraca; order Decapoda; family Palaemonidae; genus Macrobrachium; species Macrobrachium nipponense. The sequence continues at coordinate 39,828,581 of NC_061099.1, read as the reverse complement.
GCCATACAATACAGGCACCAATAAAGAAAACACGTCACTTCTGCTACTATGGGCAAAGAAAAAAAATTTTTTGACCTCTTAAACCAGTCTCAAAAAAAGCCCCCAGGATTAAAAAAAAAACACACAGTAACACTTACATGTTCAAAATAAGAGAAAACTACCCCGGAATCTGCGTAGAATACGTAAATCTCGTCAGCACAATGCAAATGCGCTCGGCAAGAAGGCACCTGGCAAACACTCACTCACAAACCAGACTAAGTTACTCTCACGCCCTGAAGGATCTCGGTACGGGCAAATTTGATGGCCCTAATAGAATTTCTTTCCTCAGCCCACATCCCACGGATGGATATTTCTCTACCCATTTCACTTAGCAACTGAGATCTAACAATCCCCTCTACATTTAACTTGTCACCTATCTCTTCATTGGCATTCCCAGGAATAAAAAAAACTCTTTTATACCACTTTTTCACAAGCTGCCACCAGCTGTAATAAGGTTATGAACCTCATTATTCATTTGGTAAACGTGTAACTCCGAGCGTCAGGCATACACAATCTCTCTAAACAACCAACGGCTCGCGACGTTCTCTTTCTCTCTCTCTCGCCAAGTGACCACTCTCTATTTCTCTCTCTCTCTAACAGCGATACCTCTCTCTCTCTCTCTTCACCTCTTTCTCTCCACTCTAACAGGTAACCAAAATGAGCGAGTTGCATTATAAAATAAACATTTATTAACAACGAAAAACAACAAAACAATTAGGTCTCACAGACTAACTTAATTCAAGTTACCTCACTATCAAAATGTCTAAACAGTAAATAGTCACACCAAAATGTCTATTATCCATCGGGACTTCCTCGGTCCCCCTATAGTTCCTTGCCAGAACCATCTGTTTCAAAGACATAAGAACACCCCGTAAGTACACACACAAGTTTAACTTTCAGAGATTAAAGATTGAATATTCCCACAAAAATGTCAAATAGATAACAAGCCACTCTTTGGCTAAAACAGTTCAAAACTCACCCAAGCAGTCGGACTATTTCACACACTTATCAAAAAACCACTTCCAAGAGCACCACCGCATCTTGTCTTTCTTCCAAAGACGCCTCTATCAAAATCCCCCTTAGACTTGGGTATCATACATTTTAACAGGAAGAGGCGCACATGCACTTACGAACGCACACTTCGTTAGCGCCTCATATTACAGGCTGCAACTAGTTTCCCAAAGGCACTTTGAGAAGAGAGTTCATGAACTGAGTACATTGACTTGTCTTTCTATGCAGTTTTATCTCACACCACCTACAGAAACCATTGATCAGCTTTTCTCAGGTCGTTGCTTCTCCACATTCCAATAGGTCACAGCGAACATATTGGCAATATATCATTAATCATAACCCTAGGCCTTATTAGATATATATAGATAGATTATATAATATATATATATACTATATATATAGAAATATATGAGTAATATAGATAATGGATATACTATATATACTAATGTAGATGTAATAGATAGATATAGATATATGTACATATATATATCTATATATATGCTATGATAATAGATTAGATAGATATATATATATATATATATATATGATATATATATATATATCATATAGGATATATAATTATATATATATATATAGATATATGTATAGATATATATATATATATATGATATATATATATATATATAATCTATAGTATATATAATATATATATATATAATGTATATATATATATATATATATAATATATATATATATATATATATATGTATATGTAATTATATTATAATATATATATAATGAATATATATATATAGAATATATTAATGTGAAAGTCTATTAATATGATTGTTTCTTTGCAAAGTCACCTTAATCTTAGATTATATACAGCTTTGTGAACATAACTAGAACAGAGCCACATCTTCTCACACTTGGTGAAGCCTACATGCATTTATGAAGACACTGTCAAGTGCTGTAAATAAACGAATTTGAAAGTGGATCAAACAGAACAAGTCAAATACAGCGTTGTTTCAGCAACGAAAATTTAAATAAGTACGCTGTATTTTATTCAAAATAATTTTTCTGCACTGTTTAATATGCCTAGTGCTCCTATGATTATCGGTACAATTTCCACTGGCAAATCCCATATCCTTCTTATTTCTATTTTCAGATCTTGATACTTATCCATTTTTTCCTCTCTTTCTCTTCAACTCTGGTGTCCCATGGTATTGCGACATCAATGAGGGATACTTTCTTCTTGACTTTGTCAATCACCATCACGTCTAGTCTATTTGCACGTATCACCCTATCTGTTCTGATACCATAGTCCCAGAGGATCTTTGCCTGATCGTTTTCTATCACTCCCTCAGGTTGGTGCTCGTACCACTTATTACTGCAAGGTAGCTGATGTTTCTTGCACAGGCTCCAATGGAGGGCCTTTGCCACTGAATCATGCCTCTTTTTGTACTGGTTCTGTCCAAGTGGGACAGAACCAGTTATTTCCGTCTATCGTTCTTTGAACATATCTGGTTCTTAGGGCCTGATCTTGTGCCGCTGTTATCATTCCTTCAGTTTCCTTCTTTAGCTCTCCCCTCTGTAGCCATTGCCATGTGTCATCGCTGGCTAGTTCTTTAGTCTGTCTCATGTATTGTCCGTGCATTGGTTTGTTGTGCCAGTCCTCTGTTCTGTTTGTCATTCTCCTGTCTCTGTATATTTCTGGGTCTTCATCTACTTTTATTAGTCCTTCTTCCCATGCACTCTTTAGCCACTCGTCTTCACTGGTTTTCAGATATTGCCCCAGTGCTCTGTTCTCGATGTTGACGCACTCCTCTATACTTAGTAGTCCTCTCCCACTTTCCTTCCGTGTTATGTATAGTCTGTCCGTATTTGCTCTTGGGTGCAGTGCTTTGTGTATTGTCATATGTTTCCTGGTTTTCTGATCTATGCTGCGGAGTTCTGCCTTCATCCATTTCACTATTCCTGCGCTGTATCTGATTACTGGCACTGCCCATGTGTTTATGGCTTTTATCATATTTCCGGTGTTGAGTTTTGACTTGAGTATCGCCTTGAGTCTCTGCATATATTCTTTCCTGATCGTGTCGTCAATGGACTGGTTAAGCAACATTGGGGCTGGTCAGTCGTTGGATGGGTGACCGCTCTCCTCGGCGTTGATTCCTTGGGAAAGGATCTTTACCATAATTTCCTCAGTCTACTCAACTGTAAATGAGTACCTATCCCTGATGGGGTAGGGTCCAGCTATGGGTTAAATAGCAAAACTCAGCAATGATGTTAAGAAATGAAGGAATAAACGACAACGACGTAAATGGAACCTCTGGCAACAGAGGAGCTTCGTCCTGCAGCCAGGTATTCAACCCAATTGAAGGAGAAGACGGTCAGGTACTTGGAGGTCGTCATCCAGCAACTGACCACCACAACGACAGTAACCAACAGCCTGAGATTATTATTATTATTATTATTATTATTATTATTATTATTATTATTATTATTATTATTATTATTATTATTTAAAAGTGCCTATATCTCAGTGGATAGCAACCTTTCCTCTTTAGCTGAAGACCAAAGTTCCATCCTGGAGAAGACATATACTTATGTCTATTAAAAATCTATTTGTACCCATATTGCTGCAAACAAAGAAAATTTACTAAAATTTGGGCTGATCATAGCCTTTTTAAAGCTTTAAACATTCAACAATTTCCAAAATCAGTTGCAAATTTAAATCCATGAGAATTTTAGTCTCCTAGGATTCTGATTCATCTTTCTTCTAAATAAGTCATGCCAAATGATTCTTTGCTTTTCAACATTATTTGTCAGTGTAATTACTGGCAACTTCAGCACTAAGACTGCTAAAAGTAACACTATGGTCTCATTATGTCAAGTTTTAGCTGTTTTGTTGCTCTTAAGTCCCCAAGTCAAAATGTTACATTGCACTATATTTTACTTTCTGCAATATCAATTTGCATAATATTATACCGTTTAATTCATGCCAGTCAAAATATCATACTAGGGTGAAACTTTCCCCCAAAAGAAATGGAGTATGAAAAAGTGGAAAAATTCTGGCTATTTTAGAGGAAGTGCACAGATTCTGGTAATGTAAGTTTAGAGGTTAGTAGTTCTTCGCTGATGTACTACAAGACCCACAACAAAAGGTCTGGGAGTCTGATGGTGGGAGATTTGTAGGACTACAATTTTGACAGTGAATCATATAGACCATAATCTGTGGTGTCCAACTGCTTTAACTGGAGTAACTGAAATAAATATGATATAATAAAACAAAATAAGTGGAACTTACAGCTGTGTAATTACTGAGTAAGTTACATAACTAAAAATTTTATTACTTCTTATCAAAACCAACTTAAAGCTTTGCACTTCTACAGGTAAGAAATTAGATTTGAAGTTAATGACTCAAAAGCAATAGCATTGTGAAAATTAATATTAACAATTTAATAGTTGATTTGCTTATATAATTAATTCTTATAAGCCTATAAACTGCAATATCATACACAAAAGCCTATCATATTGTTATTACCAAATAGATTCTTTTATCAAACATTAGAACTTTAGAATACCCTGTTGGGAAAGCTTTTAATTTTGAAGATATCAAAAGATTTTCTACCATCCATAATTAACCATCAGCTGTCTGAATGCACTATGGGTATTCCTGCATAACAGTTTAACCATGTAAACGTTAAAGTGACATCAAAATAATTGGAGATAAGAATTTAATAGGATATACTGTACATTAATTTTATATCACTACTTCATGAAACTAATGGATTTCCAAATAATTTACAGATGTTTACTATAAATTGAATGGCAGACCTTAAATACTTGTGCTAAAATTTAGTTCTGTAGCTACTATTTTGGAATTTTAGGAAGTAAAATTTTAGGAAGACTATTTCAATAGTAAAATGAGATTTTGTTAAAAAAACTCAGATTTACCTCCAATATAATGATATACTATGTCATTACTTCATACAACAATAAACTCTACAGGGGAAACTGGGCCATGCGCATCTATAGATTTTACTGCACCATCCTGGGAATTATCATATGAATGAATAAGTAAAAATCTCTAGTTATTTTATCACATTTGAACATCAATATCAGCTCCTATAGACATTGTAAGAAGAATATTCTGAAGAGTATTATGAACACACAAAAATACTAAAAATTCACAGTTTTGAGGACTCATTCTCCTCTACAAAGCTTGAAAAGTTTCAGTGTAGCATTCAAGTAAACACTTCTCTCCTGTACAAATAGCATCTAGCATTTATTTACGTACTTATTATTTCAGATGCATTTAGTTTTAGATACTTATTCGGGCATCATTAAAAAAAAAAGTTATACCATTACACTTGATTACCAACTAACCACTCAGCCAGTCCACTTCCAAATACTGTACTGTACTTCTAAAACCCTATATAAGATTTTTACTAAGCCTAACCTATTGTTCAATGCAGTTTGCAATTTTTAACTACCATTTACAGCAAACAAAGTTCAAATTTGTATAGCCAATCAAAGGAAATTTGAAAGGTCTCACATTTTGCCCCAAATCAGTACGTATAACATTTCCGATTTTGTAAATGCTTACCTCTACAGCCCTTAAATCCAGGTGACGAGCAGGACTGTCTTGATCCACTAAACTAAATGTCTTTTGATTCTTTGAATAGGCCATACAACATACAGGGTTCCTAATGCATGGTTCCTCAAAGTGAATGTCATCTCTTTAGTACTCAACCTAAAAGGAAAATGTATAATAATCAGATCTTGAAGATGTCAGTTCAAGAAAGTGGCTCCTGTATAAAGGCACTGAAATCCTTCTGTACTTTGCAATTTATATCATGCAGCCAGAGTTAAGTTCGTTTTGTCAAATATATTTTAAATTTTTACTTGCTTATCTTTTATTTCATCATTTAATAATGAAGGGGGGGAGCAAGGGTTTTTATATAAGTTTATTTCAAGGGAATTTTTTTTTTGTCTTTTCTTTTTTTGGCTTCAAAAATAAGTCGATGAGCTGACACATTCTCTGAGTTGAGGATCTATGAATATACCATAGGTGAGCCATGTTGTGTAGTATGTTTTGGACACAGTGTGCACTCTCTCAGGTACAAAATAGAATTCTTATGCAATTTTTTCTACTAAGAGTTTGGTGTTCCCCCACCTCACCCTACTATTTATTATCATCATCACTATCCGTTTCTGTAAATGTTAATATTTTTATATTGGACACCTTTTTAAAAGAAACTACTGGATCACCTTGTAAAGCAAACCTAAAATAAAAAGGAAACCTAAAGCAAAGGCTATCATACAACCTTAACCCAGCTTACCTAACCTGACCTACAGTGCTGTGTTATACCTGGCCCGGGGGGTGGCTTGGGCCCCCTGTGGACACCCTGGTCATAATAGATTCCTGCTGAGATCGTTCAGACAAGCCCATACACAATTGCGAATGATACAGACAGTCGTTCATACAACTGTTCAGTGTATGGGGGCCTTTACGCGGCCTAACCTAAGAATGAAATTTACTAGTAATACAGATATTCCTCTGTCAATCTTACGCTACAAGACAGTGTATGGTAACCTTAGTTCGGCAAAATTTCAACATACACAAAAATATGGCTGTCTTCGATAAAATGCTTAAGGGCAGATGAGGTCATACGCACAGTAGGAGAAAAAGTATCAGTATAATCAACACCTTCAATTTGAGAATACCCTTTTGCAACAGAGCGAGCTTTATATTGCTCTTCACCATTTAACCCTTCTTTAATGGCATATACCCATCGTCCACCTACAATACAACGGTTGTTTGGTAAACTACACAATTCATAAGTATTGTTATCTCTTAAAGATTGAATTTCATCATCCATTGCAGCTTTCCATTTGTGAGCCACATGTGAATTTAATGCCTCTCTATAGCTTTCAGGAATTTCAGTTACTTTACAACAATAATGAACAGAATAGCCCAGTAAATCAACATTATCAGGATCAACATATTCTTCAAGGTATTTGGGAGCAGTTCGCTCCCTACTTGGATAACGGGACTCACCTTCCCTTTCAGTTTCAGTCAAATCTGCATTAATTTCACTATGCTCATCTTCAACAAGGATAGGTTTAGAAACAGGATCACTTTGATTATCATTAACAGTTGTTTTCTTTTCATTGCAAATGACATTCTCATTATCATAATCCGATTCACTATCTTCTGATTCACCATCTTCATTTAGACATTGGGATTTATCAAAATTGAATTTATCAGTAAAATGTATTAACCTAACCTTTCTCAAACTGTAAGTTCCTGGATAATATACAAGATAAGCAGGACTGTATGAATAATAGCCAACAAATATTCCCTTTTCACATCTTGGGTCAAGCTTAACTTTCATTTCTACATAAGCATAACACAGAGAACCAAAAATATGCATATTTTCAAGTTTAGGCTTCTTAGACATTAACACTTCATATGGGGTTTTATCTAGTCTATAATTGTAGCATCTATTCCTTATATAAACAGCTGCCCTAACAGCATAATTCCACATGAACTTTGGTAGCTTTGCTTCAATTAAGAGACATCTAGCCATTTCAAACAATGTACGCCACATTCTCTCAGCAGTACCATTTTGGTGTGGTGAATTTGGTGAAGAAAATTCTTGTTTAATCTTATTACTTACCAGTAATTCTTTAAATTCTGAAGAAGTAAATTCTCCTCCATTATCACACCTTAATCTTTTAACAACACCATAAGAACTAGTATCAGCAAGGAATTTCTTAGTAGCATTAAGTGCATCACTTTTCTGTTTCAAGAAATAAACAAAAACAGATCCTGAATAATCATCTACAAAAACAATACAATATTTAGATTTTTCAATACTCATTGGTCCAGCAAGATCACAATGTACAAATTCCATTTTACTCTTTGCTCTCTCATCTGATAATCTGTTCCTAGATAAATGCATTTTACCTTCATGACAAGTTATGCAATCAAAATTACTTTGTCACTAATTTTCATACCTTCAGCTTTATCTTCTAACTTCAAAATGTCTTTAACATTGCAGTGTCCCAAAACCTTATGCCACTCCTCTAGTGAACGAGATTTACATGAGCTTACATTATTTAGATAATACAGCTTACCTTTCTTATTTATTTCAAAAGACACACCATTTGGGCTTATCAACTCAGAATGATTAGGATTAAAGCTTACTGTAGCTCCTTTACTAACAGCTGATTGTACAGAAAATATATTCTGCTTAAAAGTAGGAATATACAAGGCATTATCAAGAACAACATTTTGTTTTATACCTTTTGTATCATAAAGTACAATTTTAGCTTTACCTTTACCTTTAACAATATTCTTGCATCTTGCACCATCTGCAAGTTCAACCATATGTTTTGATTCATCAAAGTCTTCATCAAAACACTTAAACTTGGATTTATCAGTAATGATGTGGGTAGTAGCACCACAATTAACGAGAACATTACATACATCTGTAGATATGTTATCAACAGAGCAACTTATTTTGAAACAACATTCTTCATCATTATAATTATTAGTGGCTCTAGGCTTACAAACATTCACAGTTGCACTAGAAAATCTAGTAGGCCTATTAGCCTTTCTACATTCATCAAAATTGTGTGTAATGGTTTTGCATTCTTTGCACCACTTACCTCTGTCTTTCTTCAACCTACACTCGAAAGACTTATGTCCAGGCTTACCACATGAATAACATCTTACTGATGAGCCACTGCCAAACCCACCACACTGAAAATCAGGATTTTTATAATTCACCTTAAGGACGTTCTCATTCTTCACATTAGGCCTATGTGCCTCTCGACTCCTCAGGTTTTCTTCATAACTCCGTAGCAGAGACTTGAATTCCAGAAACGTAGGCTCACTATCCTTCTGCATAACAACAGTATTAAATGGAGTAAATTCCTCTGGAAGACCCTTCAACACCATAGCAATAAGAAGGCTGTCGCTGATCGTCTCACCAGCTGACTTTAACGAAGTAGAGGTTGCCTCCGCTCGAAGAAAATAATCCGTCACACATTCTTCCCCTCTCATTTTCAGTGACATCAGCTCCGTGTAGAGGGAGATGATTCTTGGTTTGCCAGTACCTTGGTAATGGTTCCGTAGAATCGCTAATGCCTTTCTTCCATCGTTGACTACATCTCTCATTATTAATTGGAGGCTCTTGTCATCTAGAACTTGAACGATCTCGGCGAAAATGTCAGCATTTTTAGCAATGAATTCTACTGAAGTTCGATCTTCACTTTCGTCTAGGATAAGCTTTCAAAGTCTCAGAAAGGCTAGAAATTTTATCTCCCACATTTCATATTTCTCCTCATCACCATCAAAATACAACTTCCTCTTGCTTGAGCTGGGCCCATAACCTGTGACCGCAGAGGACATGATGGTGGATTAAATAAAAAGCGAATCACTACATAAATGAGTCACTTTAATGGAGAAAGTGGGAGATACAGCAGTACAGAGTACCTTCGGCGATTAACTTGCCGGTTACATTACTTTACAAAAACGGCGTCATGCCACGCATATCATAACACAAGAATTATGGGTAAAAACAAATGACTGCACCCAAGCGTATAATCAGCATTACCAATGCATCATAAATAAAAGTTTAATATTCTAACAAGGGCTGTTGCCTTGCATAATAAGGCGCCCTATGAGGTAATGTTAGACTTGCGATAATCTTACGCTAAGTCGGTTGGTTATGCACTTCCATACTCATTGGAGTGTCTTGGGGTTTGATGATAACTTTCGAAGTGGTTATGACGACGATGTGTTAAACTCATGATAATATCTTCTTTCTGATGCGAGGTTTCTAGTAGAAAACACGAAGTATAAAAAATACATATATTCTTCTGAGATTACATGATGAATATCAGATAGGATTGTACAGAGTCAAAATAACAGGGTCTGCTCACAAGGCGGTACTAAAACCTATCCCCGCCCCTTGTGAAACGTCATCAGTTACAAAAGGACCATATCTTTATGAAACTATACTTTCGATAACATTTTCATATAACTATTTTTGCGATGGCGTTTTTTTATATAAATTTTCCTTTTATTGCATGTTGCCGTATACTACTTTAAAGTACAAAGAATGCTCTTTCAAATTATATATAGCACATTACAATTACGATTACTTTCAAATCCATAAGCGCGCACAGAAAAAATTATCTACGCACAAAAAAATGTGCAATTACTTCATCCGTCAACCTACATATATTCACGTTTCGTAGCCTAGGCGACTAAGGGATGATGATAGAAAGAAAGTGAAAAATGGATTAGAAAGCTGATAACATTTACTATATAATGCATAAATAAAATTGATAGGTGTTCTCAGAAAATTTCGAGGAATTCTAGGTCAAAGACGGACCAAAATTTTTAAATTTTATGTAAATATTTACCACATTTTTCTTACATAATTTTTCATCTTATTACGTTTTGCCACATACCATGTAAAAGTACAAAGAATGCCCTTTCAATTGGTATATGAGACATTACAATTACAATTATTTTCAAACCCATAATCGCGCACAGAAAATATTATCTACGCACGCAAAAATTATAAAAAATTAAGCGTCCATGGGAGATCTGAAATCTAGCCCCGCTCCTTATGAAACGTCATCGGATACATCCAGCCAGACTGACGAGTACCTTACCTTTTTGTACTTTTTTTTCGAAAATATTATAATCGTTTGAGGCATGCATAATTAATACCTTTATGTATACAGTTTGTGTTATATGTAAATTTATGTGTTCGGAAGTATATTTATGTGATATGAAGTGCTAATGAGAAATTTGCGGGAAATGTGTTCCCTGTATCATTTTCTTTATCATTTATTCCTTTGATACCTTATATCGTATATGATGCAATGCTTATACTTTTGATATTGTTTTCTTTTTTGTGGCCAAGTCGTGCAAATACAACTGCAATTTTTTACACTGCCTGTATCCACATTTTCTTTGTATTTATTGCATAACAATAACTATTCACAATAAGATTTGGAAAATATAATTTATCTATCATTCTAACCTTTATCATAAAAAAGTTGCTTTACAAAGTGAGGTATGAACACAGTGACAGAACTAAATACATTTCTTAAGAATTATCTAAAATCTTGATAATATTACTACCTGAAAGAGAGAGAGAGAGAGAGAGAGAGAGAGAGAGAGAGTTGTCATGTTAAAAGAAATGGACTTGAAGAGAATACACCAGTATATAGGTAAGTAAATAAATAAGTAAAGAATAAACATATGAAGAAAGCTGGAGTAGCTATGTGTGTTCAAACTGGTATATTTTGTGCAATAAAACAAGGTTTGGTGACTAAATGAGAGAATGGGTATTAAAAAAATCTACAGATTTTATCATCAAGATTTTATTAAAACCACCATGCGACATGGATTATATGTATAAAAACAAAGGGTTCTTTAAGAAATTCAGTGGAGAAACACTGGAGTGTTACTCTTGTGATGTCACAGTATTAGCTCCGCCCCCACTGCCGAGTTAAGCAGACCCTATATACTTTGAATGGTTATTAAAAAACATCAAGCATGTTACCTCTTTACAGGTTTTATCAGATTTTATCGTAAAAAACCATGCGATATGGATTAAATGTATAAAAACTAAAGCTTCTTTAAGTAATTCAGTGGAGAAGCGCGAGTCGTGTTACTCTTCTGACGTCACAGTATTAGCTCCGCCCCCACTGCCGAGTTGAGCAGACCCTGTTACTTTGACTCTGGGATTGTACACGTCTTCTAATGACGATGGCTTGATCAATTCTGCCAATGATGATGGCTAATTCCACTCTCACTACCATCTCGGTTACAAATCATAAAGGAAGCAGACAGTAGCTCGAACATATGAACATACATGCAGATGACATAGTTACAGATCACGTAGGCGGTAGTTGTCTCAAGCAGGAAGCTTGGACTAATGTTTTCAAAACAAATGAAGGACCACAGGTGACGGCATGTCATCTTAGCCTACTTTATTGTATACGTCATCTTAACATACTTTATCGTCTCTGGTCTGATCACATTCCTGCAAGCAATCTGGTTGACCTCTTTTTTATATATATGGAATAACATTCCATATTTTTATTATGTAACTCTTACATAAAAGCTCGGTCAGCTACAAAACCAACCACTGAATATTACTCAAGCTTGACTTGCATTTGACTTATAGGAGTGTGATACAAACACTATGTGAATATAAAGAGATATATAGAAAATACTTATAAGTAAAAAAAAAAATTCATGGTGTACACAAATACAGATTCAAGTAATAAGAAATAAGACATAATATGCATATGATGATATTCGTAAATAATAGTGATCACGTGATATATACTGATACAGTTTTTCACTTCATCTCTTTAAGATACATATGCTACAGAAAATAATAATGTACTCTGATAATTGCATAGAATAAAGATTAACATGATAAAAATCATATTTTAACTGATAAAAATTCATGTATGAAGTGATAAAAATTAATCATTTTTTATGCTGACGGATTCTTTGATTTTTATGCTAACTTTTATATAACTGGTTCATTAATCCATATACTAACTCATATATAACTGCAGTTATTGGTAAGATAAAAGGTAACAGATTGATTATAGGCTACCTGATTTATTTATACATATGTATATGGATTCATATAATTATGATCAATATATGTGCACTTAATACAACTGATTCCCATAAACGACTAATCTAAGTGATTAATCTAGGTGCACTTTAAATAGATTCCTAGTGCGTACATGCACAGATATATTTCGATTCAGTTATTTATGATCATTTATATATAGGATACATGATACTTTATATATATAGGATACATGACCGAGGTGATACCCACTGCACATTCTAGCGTTTCGAACAACTTTTCGTCCATTACACAGTTCCAGACAACCACCTAGAGCCAAATGAAATGGCCAATTAAAAATGGTTAAAAACAAGGGGAATTGCCTGGGCAGGGTCCAACGTTCTATTTTGCGCTCATACTTGTTCTCTGCACCCTATGCCATATGAATACATTCGCGATGAATAAAATCATCCCCAGCACGAGTCCTGTGCCAGCAACGTAGAGTTGAATATTCTCTTCGGTCGTAATTCTCGGAAGTATGTCCCTTTTTGTAGTCGATTGCGATTGCGACAGCCGCCAGAGCATTCCGCATTAAAACGAGATTAACGACGGGATACAAGTGTCGGTCCAAGAAGTCCACGAAATAAGCTTGTTCACATGTGATGGTGCTTATTCCCTTTCACATTGTAGGCGGTTGATACTTCACTGCAGTTGTCCGCGGGTTTTTGAAGTTTGCGATGTGAAACTCTCTTACTGCAGGGTACTGTAACCAGGTTCCATTAATCAGCCTGTAAGTGAAATTATACTTGTCACAAGGCAAAGTAAATTCAGACAACATACAATACGGGAGGGAGAAAGCCATTAAGAACCAGACTTAACCCACATGAATTCGCTGATATTTGATGGAATTCAAAAGAGTCAGCTGTACAAACTTTTTTATCCATGGCATTATAACAATGAGTGAACCTATCCAGGTCTCTGATGACTGTAAAAATATCCATAATTATAAAAAATAAACAGATATCAATACGAATCCCAAAGAAAATTCTATATTACTGGTAGTAAGTTACTAGACAAAGAAGTGGAAAACGGAGCTATTGGTAAGATTGCCAGGCAACATATGAGTCAAAGAGAATATTAATCATGATTCTGTAATTCTCTATGCTTACTAAAATTAAGCTGTGATAAAATCCGACCCTATGTGCCCCTAACAAAAGTTTCATATTCAATTTTCTTGCGCGCATCCTCTGAGGTTAATTTTTAGGCAGGAGATGCTATGAAAGAACCCACTATGTAACTAATTTCTATATAAACTTTGGGGTTTTCAAGAAAATGTGACATTTTCCCATGAATGTGATTTACTTGAATTGTAATAGGCTATGTTGCAAGTAAATTTTTCATATCCATGACCTGATACTTCTAAATGTCCGTTTACCAATGTCATAGGCTGATTTATTGACTCTAATTGTCTATGAGGTTCAGAAAAAAAAATTAATTCATTTTGATGTTATAGAAATTCTGTTTGCTTATTTTGTTCATTAATTTTAAAACGATTGCAATTCCTTAATTAAAGTTGCATTGCACACACGGATAGCCACTTGTACCTAATGTCTGCCTTGTCAATGAGAAGTTCGTGCTAAGCATTCTTCTCTCCAGCCAACCTGCTTTGCAAGTGGTATATTGAGGTTAAAAGGAACAATGCACCTTCAGGTCTGATGACGTCGTCACCTAGCAGGAGATTGCTCTCAGCCAGCTAAGAGTTACGTTACTTGCTGTAATAAATACGACTTTAGTATAAATTGGGTATTTTTTGTTTTAATACTCCACCCACACGAGAAGAATGTCTGAAAAAAACAGTACCAAAATTGAACAATATATTAGTTTCATGTTGGAAATCTGCATGATTGTAAAATAAATGTAATTATGTTAAATTAGATATTCCTTATTTAAACTAATGAAAAAGGGTTTCCATACAAATTCTATAGATATTATTTGCCCTGTAAGATCCGTATAGGATTATTCCATAGATATACATTTTCACTTCTAGACTTCCTGACTTTAAAATCTCTTTTATTTATTTATTATTTTTTTTTTTTTTCATTGACTACGAATATAAATCACCGGGACAGACAATATGTCAGTAGGTTTTGATATGTGTTTGAACTTTTAGCTTATTTGTCATTAATATCCCTAGAATACTGAATGGACTACTAAACTAAAGCATTCAAATCTTTACGCATATATATTTTGATATTTTATTAACCTATGGTTACGTTTTGCTTATTGATTTTATCGTGATTCCTTTTTTATAATACACTTCTTACGGAGTGTATTATATCGACTCCACTTGTATCCATACTTTTTATTTATTTATTTATATTTTTTTTATATATATATTTGATAAATTAATGGTTGGCTTGAATATGTGGAAAAGTGCTCTAGCGGCGTACCGTATAAGGCTACTTGCGGTATCAATTCTATAGATACAAGATATGAATGATAAAGGTGTTTAAAACCGCAAGAACCGCTATAATCCAGTTCGGATCCAATATCACGAATGTAACTCGTAAGACATGACACTTTCTTATTTATTTCTTATTCTACCAAACCGATTGACTCTGGGTGATAAAATATGGTATTGGTTTTCTTAATGGAAAGGAATCCACACAACGAGTTAAGGAGATTGTTATTGATTTACACCACCCGAGTCAGAGATTATCATGTGTTGAATTCCATGTTTACTGATTTAGCACTCATAAATATTCCTAGTGCACTCAATTGCGGTGTTTGTTTTTTAGTGCTATTAATTCTATATAACGTGTCAAGGGAACTATTAACACTAAGAAGTGTTTATTTCCTCTGTCAGACTCGTAACTCTGTTAATAATTCTACGTGTATTCTTTCAAGGATTGGTTTGGCACAGGATAGGCCCTTAAACTGACAGGTGTCTAAGTGTGTCCCTTGTTTTCATGACACGTGTTACATTTAGTTATGTGCTTTTTATATCTGTAAGCATTGTAGGCCAGTAAAATAGTGATTTGGCTTTCTGTGTCATAATAGAGAACCCTGGATGACGGAATGCAACCAGTTTAGGACGATTGGTATGAAAGAGATTACTACTACCTGGTCGTTAGTCACCTGCTGTCACGTGTCAAGGGAACTATTAACACTAAGAAGTGTTTATTTCCTCTGTCAGACTCGTAACTCTGTTAATAATTCTACGTGTATTCTTTCAAGGATTGATTTGGCACAGGATAGGCCCTTAAACTGACAGGTGTCTAAGTGTGTCCCTTGTTTTCATGACACGTGTTACAATTAGTTATGTGCTTTTTATATCTGTAAGCATTGTAGGCCAGTAAAATAATGATTTGGCTTTCTGTGTCATAATAGAGAACCCTGGATGACGGAATGCAACCAGTTTAGGACGATTGGTATGAAAGAGATTACTACTACCTGGTCGTTAGTCACCTGCTGTGTTCTTCGGGTTTTCCTCGTCACGGACCTACATATAATATTACATTTGATTACATAATTCTGATACACATACTTTAAATATACTTTTGCTTTAGGGTTTCCGTTCGAAGTGTTTATTGTTTTGCTTAGCTGCTGACCCTGTTTCCGTTCGGAGTGTTTATTGTTTTGCTTATTGCTGTTGACTCTTGCTTTGTTCAGTTTGTAACGCTCCAACCCAGATCGTCAATGCTCGCGATCTCTTGGTTAATGAATTTTCTTGTTTAGATACGGTTTTAACAATAGGCATGGATGTTTCAATATCTTTTAGTCCAATTAATGGTTCTTTGCAGTATGGTGCGGGATTGCGGGATAATGCGTCAGCTATGATATTTGCTTTCCCAGGTAGATATCTTAACTTGGCTCCAAATTTATACGGGTGCTCCACTTGTTTTTGTGTGTTTTCTTATCACTACGGTGCCTAACTACCCTATCCATGCATCTGTATAAATACAGACGTCCACTGCGTAAATGCATATTCACTGTTTAATATGATTTGTTACGTAAAGAATTAATAATCACCCAAAATGATAAAATTAACACAGTATATGATTATGATATTTCAGTAGAACTCCTGGAAACGGAAACTCAAAGATAAAAACTCGCAGTAGCGAAATCCCAATGATGTAGATAATTTCTGTAAAAAAGTAAGATTAAGAATATCTCGTAACTTCAGCCACAGGAATAACGAAAATTCGACCTGCAAAGGAAACACTCAGTTACTCCAAATGAATAAAAAGATTGTACTTAGCTTGATTTTGTGGGAAGTCACGGTGTTCCGATAACGACACACGGCCTTGGCCCTCCTTCTCTGTTTAGCGGATGACCTGGTTTGGCTTGAGTTTCCCCCGTGCGCATTGTTTGGATGAATTGAGCCCTTGAAGATCCGATGCTATAGACGTGTCCGGTTTATTTCTTGAAGTACTGGAAACGCTCAATAAACCGTAGGAAGAAGACACGTCGGGTTTGTTTCTTGAAGTTATACACTGCTGAAATCGCTCACTAAACGATGATACTAAGTTGCTTGAAGAATCTCTTGCTTTCGTCGTCGTTGACTTCTGATATGATACATTATTCGTTATTCTTCGGAAGACGTTGAAGAGTTCTTGTTGTTTTCTGAAGTCGCTCACTAAACGATGATAATAAGTTGCTTGAAGAATCTGTTGCTTTCGTCGTCGTTGACTTCTGATATGATACATTATTTGTTATTCTTCGGAAGACGTTGAAGAGTTCTTTTTGGATTCTGCCACCAATGAAAGGGCTGTTGCCTTGTATAATAAGGCGCCCTATGAGGTAATGTTAGACTTGCGATAATCTTACGCTAAGTCGGTTTGTTATGCACTTCCATACTCATTGGAGTGTCTTGGGGTTTGATGATAACTTTCGAAGTGGTT
>NC_061099.1:39808984-39810536 GCF_015104395.2 Macrobrachium nipponense | reverse complement strand
TGATGTTAACAACCTACTTTGTACTTTGACAACTATTCTGTTGATTTTATTTTATCTTTGAGAAAAATTTTTATGATTCTTATGTAACCAATTAATCTGTTAGTTCAAATAAAGCTCATGAAGAGGCCTGGTGGATGGCGAAAATTATCGAGCTACGAGAGTCTTTTATTATCTTCTCTCCTGTAGATATATATATATATATATATATATATATATATATATATATATATATATATATATATATATATATATATATGATCCATATACTTACATAGAGGTATGTGACATTTCATTTATATATATATATATATATATATATATATATTATATATATATATATATATATATATATATATATATATTTTAGGGCTGTTGCCTTGTATAATAAGGCGCCCTATGAGTAATGTTAGACTTGCGATAATCTTACGACTAAGTCGGTTGGTATTGCACTTCCATATTCAATGGAGTGTCTTGGGGTTTGTAGATCACTTACGAAGTCGGTATTATCTTCTTTGGTTATGACGACGATGTGTTAAACTCATGATGATTCGGTGATTAGGTGAGGATCTAGTAGAAACCACGAAGTACAAAAATACTTATATTCTCTGAATTTACATGGTGAAGATCAGGTATGATTGTACAAGTCTTCTAATGACGATAGCTTGATCGCTTCTGCCAATGATGATGGCTAATTCTATTCTCTCTACATGATAAAGCTTAGGTAAAGAGGTACAGGTCTTCTAATGACGATAGCTAACTCTATTCTGCTTTCACTACCATCTCGGTTACCAGTCATAAAGGAACAGACAGTAGCTCGAACATATGAACATACAATCAGATGACATAGTTACATACGAACATACAATCAAATGAGACACGCTACAGATCACGTAGGCCGTTTGAGCTATAGGTCACGGTGTTTGTCTCAAGCAGGGTGCTTGGACTAAAGTTTATAAACAATTGAATGACTACAGGTGACGGCATGTCAACTTAGCCTACATACTTATTGTATGCGTCATCTTTAGCGTCTCTAGTCTGATCACATTCCTGCAAGCAATCTGGTTGACCTCTTTATTTTTAGTCTTTTATATATATGGAATAACATTCCATATTTTTATTATGTAAACACTTACATATATATATATATATACACATTCATACATGCATAAATTCATGGGTTCATACATTATACATAATTATATGAATATGAAATCCCATATGCATAGAGATATGTGAAATTTCAGTTGTAAATATGACATTAGGACAACTCATTTGCATTGCCCCCTTGTCTTGTGTCATTGCTTTTCATTCTTTCTCTTACCCCCACCCCCCCAAGCCCCCCTCTCTCTCAGCCCTTGCCAGCGACAATCACCACCGATGTGCAGAAAGAACTTCTGGCCCTCCTGTGTAAGGGGAGTGTTCAGTAATTCCGCAGTATTGGTCCTTGTTACCTTTTTTTATGCACAGATTGGTATATAAGATAATCAGCTCAGTGGTCTGGTGGAACTAATACTTAACTTAACTTTGAGTATTACGTGTCGCTCGTAGTTTC
>NC_061099.1:39788984-39803984 GCF_015104395.2 Macrobrachium nipponense | reverse complement strand
CCACGGTAGTCTATCCCACACTGATGAACGCACTGACCGTTAGTGGACGTCCTAGTTCTGACACTGAAGGAATTCCTTCAGTAATTACTGATCGTGAATGGGCTGCCCATATGATCGTTCCCCAACACTAGCAAGACGCCCACCAGCCGTTGCAGAGATGTTGCTGATGTGTGACCACATACGCGAGTTTCTACGAGTCTATGGAGTTCTACAGCGCATTTGGACTACGGGAGCCATCAGTGTCTTCGACTGGGAGACGTTTCGCCTTTCTACAGCGTGTTTCGCGAGTCTGTGCAGTTGCAGTTGCAGACAAAAAGGGAGAATCGAAAATTCAAGATGGAAAAAAGTTTCTACACCCCATTGTTATTGTAGGCCATGTGCAGGAGATAATGTGTGATAGACATTACGTTGTGCTGCCAGAGACGTGCAGTTATTACTATATTTAGTGTTTAATGAGCCGGCCAATGCGTTTCTTTTATATATATATGAACTGTTTTATGTGACCTGTGGCTAGGCAGGTGCCAGTCATAATGGGGCCGAGCTATCTGTAACATAAAGGGGGAATTTGTTATGAGATATTTTAAATAATACAATATGATATGATATGTATGAGACATCGATGTATGCCACGTGGTTTGACATTCCTCAGAAATTGAGAATCAGCAATTTAACTTCCTTGGAGACAGAGTGGTCCGAGCGACAGCTTAGGAAGGCTTACGCAGCTTCCTTCGAGGTGGTACGATCAAGTCTGCTGGCTTAGCAAATCAGTGCCTTCGTCCCGTCGCCATGAGAGCTATGCAGAGGTGACTTTGAAACTGGTTTCTAGCAGTTACCTGGGGCGTGAACGTCGTGAACAATGTTCGTACGTATGTGTGCGAGCCTTTTCCATCCTACAAAATGTAATGCATTGTTACCATGAGGGGGAGTCTATTGTAGAGAGAAGGAAAGGCCGGGATGGCCTCTGCCAGAGTATTGTTGTGAGCGTTATTGCGACTGCGCTGAAATGGGTGAGTGTATTTATATCTATTTTAGCCAAAGTGTGGCTGGATTGTATTTGAATATTTATTTCAGAGATATCCTGTTTTTATGTGATCTTTTATTATGTTCTTGGGCTTATCAGAGTGTTCTGTCTCCTAACAGGTGGTTCTAGCAGAGGGAACTATTCCGGTAGGGGAACTATATTCTGGAGAAGAGTGAGCTGGTGTTGACTAATTACTATGCAGACTATTAATTACCGAGGGTTACCTGAGTTATTTGGACTTTGAGTTATCATTCAATTTAATCTTGCTGTTAAGAATCTGAGTTATTCAGTTAATACTTTGCTTTTATATAAATGCATATTTTTGTAAGTTCCGTTTCTGATTTGATGACCATAATGAAATGAGGGGGAGGTATGACTAGGGCGAGAGAGAGAGAGAGAGAGAGAGAGGAGATAGAGAGAGAGAGAAGGGGCAGGGGGGGGGGGGGGGGGAGAGCTGTTGGCTGTCAGGAGAGAGAGAGAAAGTGTTACCAAACACAGTTGTCTTCCGCTCTGGCTTTCGCTACCAAAAGAAATGAATAACGGAGACAATGTGTCTCTGTTACTATATATATATATATATATATATATATATATATATATTATATATATATATATATATATATATATATATATATATATATATATATATATATATATATATATATATATATATATAAATATATATATATATATTTATATATATATATATATATATATATATATATATATCTATATATATATATATATATATATATATATATATATATATATATATATATATATATATATATATATATCTCAGCAGAAGGGTCCACAGTAATGTTCTTGTATATCCAGATGAAATATATTTGTGGAAATATTTCATCTGGATAAACATGATATATTCTGTGGAGCCTTCTCCTGATTTCTTAGAATCACGATACGGTGGTTTTATATTGCACACACACACCACACACTTAAACACACACACACACACACACACACACATATATATATATATACTATATATATATATATATAATATATATATATATATATGTATGTGTATATATACGTACATATATGTATATCTTACGTAATCATAACTAATACTCTTCAAAGACGCCCGGAAAGTTACACAACAGCGGATTTCTCAAACATCGCTGTCATACATTCAGGAATACACTACTACACAATTGGCTCTGGAACACCATTTTCTCTGATAGTGTGGAGGGTATTCTCAAATGGACAAGAGTCTATCACGTTACCATTGAAGAGCTGAAAGATTACCTGAGCCAATCAACAAGATGCTCTATTTCATAAAGTTCATTCGATTATCTAGCTGAAATTGCGTCATTATATTGCTTTGCATTTTTATTTGTTCATTTTCGGATGTGTGTGGACAAAATCATGTTTGTTGGCAAATGACGTTAACCGTGCAAACAAAATTTGCATGCATAATAAACCGGTAATTTATTAAGGGAAGACTATTGCCAGTCAGAACCATCGTTATTAAGCAAATAGCTTTCCTCTTGACTAGACACAACCGGTTCATCTTGATAATAATTTTTAAAAGATAAACTTGTAGCTGGTAATGTAAGAAAGAAAGTATTTGATAAGACCCATAGAAGCGATTTCTCAAAGACTTTTTCCTTCGAGTGAAAAGGGAGAGAGAGAGAGAAAGGACATTAGTATCCTTCTTCACAAGCCGTTCTTTCCAACGCCCTAATGATCTAGGAATTCTTATGGAGATTTGAATAAACTCTTCCTGATACACGTTTCTGTAGATTATCCAAGTTCCTTATTCTTGCCTTTTATAATGATGAAGCTAGCCATGTATTACCGCGGAATGGTGCTTATGTATATATATATATATATATATATATATATATATATATATATATATATATATATAGCACACACACAGGATGTCCATAAGTCCCAGTATCATTACAAGCAATAAATACTTGTAATGGTACTGTTACTTTATGGACACCCTGTATATATATATCTATATATATATATATATATATATATATATATATATATATATATATATAGTATTACATATAATATATATATATATATATATATATATATATATATACATATATATTATATAATATATATATATAATGTATATATATATATATATATATATATATATATATATATATATATATGATATCTATAAAATAGATATTATATATATATATATATATATCATATCATATCATATCATATATGATATGATATGATATATATATATACCGTATATATAAACAGCACCGGGTGGCAGTACACGTCTAGCGTCATCATTGTGAAAAAAAAAAAAAAGACGGTGATGATGGCCTATAGAAAGGAGGATCAGAAAGTCCCATGTGTAAAGCACACACACATTACAACCTCCCATACGAATCCCCCGACATCATTAGGTTGTTTGGAAAAAACGACTTGCCTGGAAGGACAGCTAATGGCGGCCTTTCTCTCTCTCCCTTTCACGCGAAGAGAAAGTCTTTTATAAATCGTCTCTATCACAGCAGCTGCGTCAAGACGAGATGACCTAGTTAATACAATAACACTTCTTGCTGACAGTTCGCCTTCAGTAAGTTTCGGAGGAACTTTGTCATTCATGGAAAAAATGAGTATGAAATGTATTTGATAAATTCTGAATTTCCTCTAAGTTGTTACGTAGCTTTCGAATTAAATAAAAAAAAAAACGCAAAAAAAAAGTGAAGAGGACGTTCTGAAAAGACATTTGAATTATGGACGGTTGACGGAAATGAACCTGATTTATTTTCGTTTAGGAGTCGTAACAGATAGATAGACAGATAGATATTTTATTGACCATTCTCTACAGAAACATCAAATACAATATTATGAAATTACACAACGATCCAAATACATAAACTCATTTCACACGTTACATTTCCTAAAAAGGAAAAAAGAAAATTAAAAAGAATGTATTCAAAACAAATGGCAACAATAATTAATATTAATTTTTTAAATAACACAAAAGAGATCATATCGAAAGCTGTTTAGAATATCGACTAATAAACATCACACATTCAGATTAGACAGGAAATGCATTAAAATTGCAACACAAAGTGAAGTCAGCTGGGCGAGGCATAATGAGAGTTTGCATCTTATTATTTGAAAACCTTCAAAATTAAGCTTGCGATATGACAAACATTTGCATAGTCTGATCTTCCTACCATCACGTCGTTCATTGATGAGATATCAAACTGGGTCCGAATCTGGTAGGTCCTGGGGCATGCTTCGATTACATGTTGCTCAGTTTGTATTTGGCCACACACACACAACCTCTCCTCTACAGGTAACCGGCCCCTCCCTCTTCGGTTCCAACGGCCAACCTCAATAGCAAGAGAATGGGAACTCAGTCTTAATCTTGTCCACTCCGTTCTCTCCAACTCATTTACATTGTTTTTTTTTTCTATAAATGTCATGAACGTTAAAATCTGAATTGATGTTTTTTTATAGAAAGTTAATCTAATGGGTTTGAGGTAGGTTATTCATGTTTGTTTTCTTTTTTGAGCTTGCAGTACAACGCAATACATTGTTTTTACAAGTCTCTGATATAACGTGAGGTAGGGGTATTAAATTCCAAAATTAGATTAATTACATGGCCCAGCGGATCATCTCCCATTGTACCACGCTCCATCCAAGCTTGAGCGAAAAACTGTCTCTGCCATATCGCGTTGTGTTTTTCATAAAATCTTGATGATAAAATCTGTAGAGGTCACATGTTTGATTTTTTTAATACCCATTCTCTCATTTAGTCACCAAACCTTGTTTTATTGCACAAAATATACCAGTTTGAACACACATAGCTACTCCAGCTTTCTTCATATGTTTATTCTTTACTTATTTATTTATTTGCCTATATACTGGTTTGCTGTATTCTCTCAAGTCCATTTCTTTTAACATGACAACTCTCTCTCTCTCTCTCTCTCTCTCTCTCTCTCTCTCTCTCTCTCTCTTTCAGGTAGTAATATTATCAAGATTTTAAATAATTCTTAAGAAATGTATTTAGTTCTGTCACTGTGTTCATACCTCACTTTGAAAAGCAACTTTTTTTATGATAAAGATTAGAATGATAGATAAATTATATTTTCCAAATCTTATTGTGAACAGTTATTGTATGCAATAAATACAAAGAAAATGTTGGATACAGGCAGTGTAAAAAATTGCAGTTGCATTTGCACGACTTGGCCGGCAAAAAAACCAAAAAAAGAAAACAATATCAAAAGTATAAGAATTACATCATATACGATATAAGGTATCAAAGGATAAATGATAAAGAAACTGATACAGGGAACACATTTCCCGCAAATTTCTCATTAGCACTTATATCACATAAATATACTCCGAACACATAAGTTTACATATAACACAAACTTGTATACATAAAGGTATTAATTATGCATGCCTCAAACGATTATAATATTTTCGAAATAAAAAACAAAAGTACAAAAGGTAAGGTACTCGTCAGTCTGGCTGGATGTATCCGATGACGTTTCATAAGGGGCGGGGCTAGATTTCAGATCTCCCATGGACGCTTAATTTTTTATAATTTTGCGTGCGTAGATAATATTTTCTGTGCGCGATTATGGGTTTGAAAATAATTGTAATTGTAATGTGTCATATACCAATTGAATGGGCATTCTTTGTACTTTTACATGGTATGTAGCAAAATGTAATAAGATGAAAAATTATGTAAAAAAAATGTGGTAAATATTTACATAAAATTTAAAAATTTTGGTCCGTCTTTGACCTAGAATTCCTCGAAATTTTCTGAGAACACCTATCAATTTTATTTATGCATTATATAGTAAATTTTATCAGCTTTCTAATCCATTTTTCAGTTTCTTTCTATCATCATCCCTTAGTCAGCTAGGCTACGAAACGTGAATGTATGTAGGTTGACGGATGAAGTAATTGCAATATTTTTTGTGTGCGTAGATAATATTTTCTGTGCGCGCTTATGGATTTGAAAGTAATCGTAATTGTAATGTGCTATATATCATTGAAAGAGCATTCATTGTAATTTAAAGTAGTATATGGCAACATGCAATAAAAGGAAAATTTATATAAAAAAACGCCATCGCAAAAATAGTTATATGAAAATGTTATCGAAAGTATAGTTTCATAAAGATATGGTCCTTTTGTAACTGATGACGTTTCACAAGGGGCGGAGATAGGTTTTAGTACCGCCTTGTGAGCAGACCCTGTTATTTTGACTCTGTACAGTCCTATCTGATATTCATCATGTAATCTCAGAAGAATATATGTATTTTTTATACTTCGTGTTTTCTACTAGAAACCTCACATCAGAAAGAAGATATCATCATGAGTTTAACACATCGTCGTCATAACCACTTCGAAAGTTATCATCAAACCCCAAGACACTCCAATGAGTATGGAAGTGCATAACCAACCGACTTAGCGTAAGATTATCGCAAGTTTAACATTACCTCATAGGGCGCCTTATTATACAAGGCAACAGCCCTTGTTAGAGTATTAAACTTTTATTTATGATGCATTGGTAATGCTGATTATACGCTTGGGTGCAGTCATTTGTTTTTACCCATAATTCTTGTGTTATGATATGCGTGGCATGACGCCGTTTTTGTAAAGTAGTGTAACCGGCAAGTTAATCGCCGAAGGTACTCTGTACTGCTGTATCTCCCACATTCTCTGCGGTCACAGGTTATGGGCCCAGCTCAAGCAAGAGGAAGTTGTATTTTGATGGTGATGAGGAGAAATATGAAATGTGGGAGATAAAATTTTTAGCCCATCTGAGACTTCGAAAGCTTATCCTAGACGAAAGTGAAGATCAAACTTCAGCAGAATTCATTGCTAAAAATGCTGACATTTTCGCCGAGATCGTTCAAGTTCTAGATGACAAGAGCCTTCAATTAATAATGAGAGATGCAGTCAACGATGGAAGAAAGGCATTAGCGATTCTACGGGACCATTACCAAGGTACTGGCAAACCAAGAAGAATAAATCGTCCCCTCTACATGGAGCTGACGTCATTGAAATGAGAGGGGAAGAATGTGTGACGGATTATTTTCTTCGAGCGGAGGCAACCTCTACTTCGTTAAAGTCAGCTGGTGAGACGATCAGTGACAGCTTCTTTATGCTATGGTGTTGAAGGTCTTCCAGAGGAATTTGCTCCATTTAATACTGTTGTTATGCAGAAGGATAGTAGCCTACGTTTTCTGGAATTCAAGTCTCTGCTACGGAGTTATGAAGAAAGCCTGAGGATTCGAGAGGCCATAGGCCTAAATGTGAAGAATGAGAACGTCCTTAAGGTGAATTATAAAAATCCTGATTTTCAGTGTGGTGGGTTATTCATGTGGTAAGCCTGGACATAAGTCTTTCGAGTGTAGGTTGAAGAAAGACAGAGGTAAGTGGTGCAAAGAATGCAAAACCATTACACACAATTTTGATGAATGTAGAAAGGCTAATAGGCCTACTAGATTTTCTAGTGCAACTGTGAATGTTGTAAGCCTAGATCCACTAATAATTATAATGATGAAGAATGTTGTTTCAAATAAGTTGCTCTGTTGATAACATATCTACAGTGTATGTAATGTTTCTTGTTGATTGTGGTGCTACTACCCACATCATTACTGATAAATCCAAGTTCAAATGTTTTGATGAAGACTTTGATGAATCAAAACATATGGTTGAACTTGCAGATGGTGCAAGATGCAAGAATATTGTTAAAGGTAAAGGTAAAGCTAAAATTGTACTTTATGATACAAATGGTATAAAACAAAATGTTGTTCTTGATAATGCCTTGTATATTCCTACTTTTAAGCAGAATATATTTTCTGTACAATCAGCTGTTAGTAAAGGAGCTACAGTAAGCTTTAATCCTAATCATTCTGAGTTGATAAGCCCAAATGGTGTGTCTTTTGAAATAAATAAGAAAGGTAAGCTGTATTATCTAAAATAATGTAAGCTCATGTAAATCTCGTTCACTAGAGGAGTGGCATAAGGTTTTGGGACACTGCAATGTTAAAGACATTTTGAAGTTAGAAGATAAAGCTGAAGGTATGAAAATTAGTGACAAAAGTAATTTTGATTGCATAACTTGTCATGAAGGTAAAATGCATTTATCTAGGAACAGATTACCAGATGAGAGAGCAAAGAGCAAAAATGGAATTCGTTACATTGTGATCTTGCTGGACCAATGAGTATTGAATCAAGGGAAAATCTAAATATTGTATTGTTTTTGTAGATGATTATTCAGGATCTGTTTTTGTTTATTCTTGAAACAGAAAAGTGATGCACTTAATGCTACTAAGAAATTCCTGCTGATAATAGTTCTTATGGTGTTGTTAAAGATAAGGTGTGATAAAGGAGGAGAATTTACTTCTTCAGAATTTAAAGAATTTCTGGTAAGTAATAAGATTAAAAACAAGAATTTTCTTCACCAAATTCACCACACCAAAATGGTTACTGCTGAGATAATGTGCGTACATTGTTTGAAATGGCTAGATGTCTCTTAATTGAAGCAAAGCTACCAAAGTTCATGTGGAATTATGCTGTTAGGGCAGCTGTTTATATAAGGAATAGATGCTACATTCTAGACTAGATAAAACCCCATATGAAGTGTTAATGTCTAAGAAGCCTAAACTTGAAAATATGCATATTTTTGGTTCCCTGTGTTATGCTTATGTAGAAAAGAAAGCTAAGCTTGACCCAATATGTGAAAAGGGAATATTTGTTGGCTTTGATCATACAGTCATGCTATCTTGTATATTGTATCCAGGAACTGACAGTTTGAGAAAGGTTAGGTTAATACTTTTACTGATAATTCAAATTTTGATAAATCCCAATGTCAAAGGTCTAAAGGAAGATGGTGAATCAGAAGATAGTGAATCGGATTATGATAAGGAGAATGTCATTGCAATGAAAAGAAAACAACTGTTAATGATAATCAAAGTGATCCTGTGTTTCTAAACCTATCCTTGTTGAAGATGAGCATAGTGAATTAATGCAGATTTGACTGAAACTGAAAGGGAAGGTGAGTCCCGTTATCCAAGTAGGGAGCGAACTGCTCCCAAATATCTTGAAGAATATGTTGATCCTGATAATGTTGATTTACTGGGCTATTCTGTTCATTATTGTTGTAAAGTAACTGAAATTCCTGAAAGCTATAGAGAGGCATTAAATTCACATGTGGCTCACAAATGGAAAGCTGCAATGGATGATGAGATTTAATCTTTAAGAGATAACAATACTTATGAATTGTGTAGTTTACCAAACAACCGTTGTATTGTAGGTGGACGAGGGTATATGCCATTAAAGAAGGGTTAAATGGTGAAGAGCAATATAAAGCTCGCTATGTTGCAAAAGGGTATTCTCAAAAAATTGAAGGTGTTTGATTATACTGATACTTTTTTCTCCTACTGTGCGTATGACCTCAATTAGAATGCCTATGCAATTGGCAGTACAACATGATTTAATTGTGCATTGTATGGATTTTAAAAACTGCCTATCTTAATTCTGATATTGATTGTGAATATTTGTTCAACAGCCATGAAGGTTACAATGAAACAGGTAGTAATAATGAACAATTGGTTTGGAAACTGAATAAATCTCCGTATGGTTTAAAGCAATCAGGCAGAAATTGGAATAATATGCTCCATGATTTCTTAATTCAAAATAATTTTGAGCAGTCATTAAGTGATCATTGTGTGTATGTCAATAAAAGACATAACTTTCATGTAATTATTTTGGTTTGGGTTGATGATATGATCATTGCCAGTAGTAATGAGAAAGCTCTGTTTGATACTAAACGTGTATTATGTCATAGATTTGAGATGAAAGATTTAGGGAAACTTTCATGGTTTTTGGGTATGAGTTTGTTTTTGATTGCCATGATGCATATATTTGTTTGTGTGTAGTATTTACAGATTGATGAGAATAAAAGTTTATGAGGGGGTGTTAGAATATTAAACTTTTATTTATGATGCATTGGTAATGCTGATTATACGCTTGGGTGCAGTCATTTGTTTTTACCCATAATTGTGTTATGATATGCGTGGCATGACGCCGTTTTTTGTAAAGTAGTGTAACCGGCAAGTTAATCGCCGAAGGTACTCTGTACTGCGTATCTCCCACATTCTCCATTAAAGTGACTCATTTATGTAGTGATTCGCTTTTTATTTAATCCACCATCATGTCCTCTGCGGTCACAGCCCTTTCATATATATATATATATTATATATATATATATATATATATATATATATATATATATATATATATATATAATTAATAAAGGTAAACATTGGATTTATCAGTCTGTATATTTGGTGTTGAGTTCCATTTAACCAGTCTAGAGTTTATTCTACCCCTTTTAACATACAATGCTAATATTCATGTGCGTATACATACACACAAATATATATATATATATATACTATTATATATATAATATATTATATATATATATATCATATTATATATATATATATATATATATAGTAGCTTTACAGAATATCCTGTAAATCTAGCAGCTTTTAGGGCTCTGGCTAGCTAGCGAGAACTGAAAAATCTTTGATGGCAACACTGCAATAATAGAAAAAAAAATGTCCTCGTTTAATGTATTCCTGTGACAAATTCGAGCCCGATATTGAATACTTAAAAAGTAATAAATCCGTTCTGTGTGAGAGAGAAAGAAGGAGAGGACTTATCAATTGTGTTTTAATTTTTCGTGAAATATGGTAAATATAATCTAGTATTTTTTTTCTTCAATTGTTTCTATTATTTACCTATATATCGTGCTTAGCCAAATTTACAATTTATTCTTCAATTTATTCTTATTCCCGTGCTGAGAATTACTATGGTGAAGATTGAAATTACATTTTAATCCTTAACATCTCAATAATAATTTTTTTTTTCAGAAAGCTATATAGGGTAAATTACCGAGCGACCACCTCTCCTGGAAGGCGACCACCTTCCAGAAAAAGTATACTTAAATTCGCTGCCATGAGCATCAGTCAATGGGTTATGGCCCATCCTGGCTGACAACACGCTTGAGTCCTCTAAGTTCCTCTCAAAGTACATAGGGGTAAGTATTTTCTCCAAAGTTACGAAATAATGACACATAGGTTACTAGCTAATTCAAGCACTTTTTTGAAAAGTGGCCGCTTTTTAAGTGAGGAGCCGCTACCTTTATATCACCACCCGGTCATCTACCCTTAAGCATTTTATCGAAGACAGGCATATTTTTGTGTATATTGAAATTTTGCCGAATTAATTAAGGTTACCCTACACTGTCTTGTAGCGTAAGATTGACAGAGGAATATCTGTATTACTAGTAAATTTCATTCTTAGGTTGCGTAAAGGGCCCCATACACTGAACAGTTGTATGAACGACTGTCTGTATCATTCGCAATTGTGTATGGGCTTGTCTGAATGCAAAAGTGAGTGGAGTTTCGTGGTCTGAACGATCGCAGCAGGAATCTATTATGACCAGGGTGTCCACGGGGGGCCCAAGCCCCCCCGCCCCCCCCCCCCCCCCCCACCCCCCCGGGCCAGGTATAACACAGCACTGTAGGTCAGGTTAGGTAAGCTGGGTTAAGGTTGTATGATAGCCTTTGCTTTAGGTTTCCTTTTTATTTTAGGTTTGCTTTACAAGGTGATCAAGTGGTTTCTTTTAAAAAGGTGTCCAATATAAAAATATTAACATTTACAGAAACGGATAGTGATGATGATAATAATAAATAGGGTGAGGTGGGGGAACACCAAACTCTTAGTAGAAAATATTGCATATGAATTCTATTTTGTACTTGAGAGAGTGCATACTGCGCCCAAAACATACTACACAACATGGCTCACCTATGGTATATTCATAGATCCTCAACTCAGAGAATGTGTCAGCTCATCGACTTATTTTTGAAGCCAAAAAAAGAAGATAAAAAAAATTTCCCTTGAAATAAACTTATATGAAAACCCTTCCTCCCCCCCTTCATTATTAAATGAAATAAAAAATAAGCAAGTAAAAATTTAAAATTTATTTGACAAATCGAACTTAACTCTGGCTGCATGATATACATTGCAAAGTACAGAAGGATTTCAGTGCCTTTATACAGGAGCCACTTTCTTGAACTGACATCTTCAAGATCTGATTATTATACATTTTCCTTTTAGGTTGAGTACTAAAGAGATGACATTCACTTTGAGGAACCATGCATTAGGAACCCTGTATGTTGTATGGCCTATTCAAAGAATCAAAAGACATTTAGTTTAGTGGATCAAGACAGTCCTGCTCGTCACCTGGATTTAAGGGCTGTAGAGGTAAGCATTTACAAAATCGGAAATGTTATACGTACTGATTTGGGGCTAAATGTGAGACCTTTCAAATTTCCTTTGATTGGCTATACAAATTTGAACTTTGTTTGCTGTAAATGGTAGTTAAAAATTGCAAACTGCATTGAACAATAGGTTAGGCTTAGTAAAAATCTTATATAGGGTTTTAGAAGTACAGTACAGTATTTGGAAGTGGACTGGCTGAGTGGTTAGTTGGTAGTCAAGTGTAATGGTATAACTTTTTTTTTTTGTTAATGATGCCCGAATAAGTATCTAAAACTAAATGCATCTGAAATAATAAGTACGTAAATAAATGCTAGATGCTATTTGTACAGGAGAGGAGTGTTTACTTGAATGCTCCACTGAAACTTTTCAAGCTTTGTAGAGGAGAATGAATCCTCAAAACTGTGAATTTTTAGTATTTTTGTGTGTTCATAATACTCTTCAGAATATTCTTCTTACAATGTCTATAGGAGCTGATATTGATGTTTCAAATGTTGATAAAACTAAAACTAGGAGATTTTTACTTTTGTTCATTCATATGATAATTGCCCAATGGATGGTGCAGTAAAAATCTATAGATGCGCATGGCCCAGTTTCCCCGTAGAGTTTATTGTTGTATGAAGTAATGACATAGTATATCATTATATTGGAGGTAAATCTGAGTTTTTTTTTTAACAAAATCTCATTTTACTATTGAAATAGTCTTCCTAAAATTTTACTTCCTAAAATTCCAAAATAGTAGCTACAGAACTCAATTTTAGCACAAGTATTTAAGGTCTGCCATTCAATTTATAGTAAACATCTGTAAATTATTTGGAAATCCATTAGTTTCATGAAGTAGTGGTATAAAATTAATGTACAGTATATCTTATTAAATTCTTATCTCCAATTATTTTGATGTCACTTTATCATTTACATGGTTAAACAGTTATGCAGAAATGCCCACAGTGCATTCAGACAGCTGATGGTTAATTATGGATGGTAGAAAATCTTTTGATATCTTCAAAATTAAAAGCTTTCCCAACAGGGTATTCTAAAGTTCTAATGTTTTGATAAAAGAATCTATTGGTAACAATATTATAGGCTTTTGTGTATGATATTGCAGTTTATAGGCCTATAAGAATTAAGTATATAAGCAAATCAACTATTAAATTGTTAATATTAATTTTCACAATACTATTGCTTTTGAGTCTTTAATTTCAAATCTAATTTCTTACCTTTAGAAGTGCAAAGCTTTTTGCCTCTGTCCTAGACATGGTTTTTTATTTTATTTTAATCTAATCCTTCGGGCCAGCCCTATGAAAGCTGAAAGTCAGCTCAGTGGTCTGGTTAAACTACTTTAATAATAATAATAATAGTGCAAAGCTTTAAGTTGGTTTTGATAAGATGTAATAAAGAAATTTTAGTTATGTAACTTACTCAGTAATTACACAGCTGTAAGTTCCACTTATTTTGTTTGATTATAAAAATATCATATTTATTTCAGTCACTCCAGTTAAAGCAGTTGGACACCACAGATTATGGTCTGTGATTCACTGTCAAAATTGTAGTCCTACAAATCTCCCACCATCAGACTCCCAGACCTTTTGTTGTGGGTCTTGTAGTACATCAGCGAAGAACTACTAACCTCTAAACTTACATTACCAGAATCTGTGCACTTCCTCTAAAATAGCCAGAATTTTCCCACTTTTTCATACTCCATTTCTTTTGGGGGAACGTTTCACCCAAGTATGATATTTTGACTGGCATGAATTAAACGGTATAATATTATGCAAATTGATATCGCAGAAAGTAAAATATAGTGCAATGTAACATTTTGACTTGGGGACTTAGGAGCAACAAAACAGCTAAAACTTGACATAATCAGACCATAGTGTTACTTTTAGCAGTCTTAGTGCTGAAGTTGCCAGTAATTAATTA
The DNA here is from genome assembly GCF_015104395.2 of Macrobrachium nipponense. NCBI lineage: Eukaryota > Metazoa > Arthropoda > Malacostraca > Decapoda > Palaemonidae > Macrobrachium > Macrobrachium nipponense. The sequence continues at coordinate 39,789,706 of NC_061099.1, read as the reverse complement.
CATTGACAAATAATGTTGAAAAGCAAAGAATCATTTGGTATGACTTATTTAGGAGAAAGATGAATCAGAATCCTAGGAGACTAAAATTCTGTTGGATTTAAATTTGCAACTGATTTTGGAAATTGTTGAATGTTTAAAGCTTTAAAAAGGCTATGATCAGCCCAAATTTTAGTAAATTTTCTTTGTTTGCAGCAATATGGGTACAAAAAGATTTTTAATAGGCATAAGTATATGTCTTCTCCAGGATGGAACTTTGGTCTTCAGCTAAAGAGGAAAGGTTGCTATCCACTGAGATATAGGCACTTTTAAATAATAATAATAATAATAATAATAATAATAATAATAATAATAATCATCTCAGGCTGTTGGTTACTGTCGTTGTGGTGGTCAGTTGCTGGATGATGACCTCCAAGTACCTGACCGTCTTCCCCTTCAATTGGGTTGAATACCTGGCTGCAGGAAGAAGCTCCTCTGTTGCCAGAGGTTCCATTTACGTCGTTGTCGTTTATTCCTTCATTTCTTAACATCATGCTGAGTTTTTGCTATTTAACCCATAGCTGGACCCTACCCCATCAGGGATAGGTACTCATTTACAGTTGAGTAGACTGAGGAAATTATGGTAAAGATCCTTTCCCAAGGAATCAACGCCGAGGAGAGCGGTAACCCATCCAACGACTGACCAGCCCCAATGTTGCTTAACCAGTCCATTGACAACACGATCA
>NC_061099.1:39766484-39783984 GCF_015104395.2 Macrobrachium nipponense | reverse complement strand
TTGCTGAACTTTTACTGAATTTTGTGCTGAATTTTGTACTTAACTTTTGGAGAATGGATAAGCATTAACATTGGTGATATTTTTTTATACTGATACTGGTGATTTTGATGATAGCAAATTTTGGTGATTTTGCGATAATGATATTTCTGATACTGATTTTTTATATATTAATATGTGAGTTCTGTAATGCTATCAAGGGTGGTGAAATCTTTTTTTGAATTTGGGGAGGAACTAACAACACATTATTTTTGTTTTTTCCTTTTTTTTATGAGTTCAGCAGATAATTGCTTGACATCTAGTGAGTCACGAGAGATAGTTAACAATGCCGTAGATTTTTCTTTTCTCCTTTTCAGGAAGTTAGCCATCGCTGACACAAGTTTTTTTTCATCAAGGGTGAATTTAAATTTATTATTTTTCTCTCCAGTTGTGTGAATATATTTTTTAATATCTCAGTTCGTGACTTAGTCATTGTTCGGGAACATGTTTGTGTTTCAGCTATTTGATGCTGCAGAGAAATTTACGGGAGAATTCTTGCACTGTTTTGAATGCATACGTAATGGCACTACATTTTTTCTCTGGATATTTGTGTTCCAGAAATTGTGAGTTTTCTTGCACAATACCTTTGTTGTATTTGTGACAACTTTGTGAGAGATAGGAAACTTGGCTAAGTTTTCTAGTGGCCTATGTCGTAGTGCATATGGAGAAGTCTTGGCTAAGACACTTTGAATTTGGAGTTCTGTTATAATGAGTTGTGGCACATTGGTGATTTTTTCTAGAATTTTCTGGACAGTTTTTATTTGCCGAGTTTTTGCCCTTTTTGAGCAGTTATGCTAAACGGAGAGAGTTTATAGTTTTTGACTATAACATTGAGTTATTCCCTGGAGAATTGGTATATTATTTTGGAGTTTTAATTTGAGATATAATATATTGGAGATATATTTTTGGCCATTTTGATATTTGCCAATGGTGATGAGAGCTATGTTTAGTTCAATTATTTTGCAGCCATCTTTGTTGCGAATGGACACACATTTTTTTGGAGATTATGGGGCAATATTTGTCAGTGGGTCGGCTGGATGCTTTGAGTGCACATTTTTTTTGGAGATAGGATTTCATTTTTTTTTTATTATCCTTTATGGAGATATATTTTTTGGAGCCTTGTTTTATTCCACATGGAGTTATTGGGGAAAAAGAGGTAAATATTTTGTATTTGCCAAAATAGAGGTGACTATTCTTTATTCCCGGAGTGGTGTTTTTTTTTTTTTTTATTAACATATGGCTATCAGAGAAATAAGAGTGAATAATATGTGGATGTGGTTATTAACCAAATGGAGGAAATATTTCTTTTTCACCGGAGTACTCTTATTATTAATATGGTGTCTCATATATATATATGGAGGTGGAATTAATCTTTGGCGGGTGACCCTTTTTTTTGTGGTTATGGAGTTTTGTTTTTTCGAGCAAAGAGAAGATTTCTGTGGTTCTTTCTCTTTGGTTTCGTGACTACTTGGAGGCGAGTGGCATTACTGCATTGTAGTCCTATGGAGATGTGTGCATTTGTTATGTTCACAAGTGTATTATTTTTGGAGGCATATAATTGGGCAAAGTCATGTTGAGAGAATATGTCTTTGAGACAAATTTTTTTACACATTGGTCATATCCTGGAGTTAATTTTGTGAAATGTGTCAGTTAGACCTTTTTCTGTAGAATCATGAGTTTCCAAACTTGTGTGTCTGACTAGACATTTTTTTGTGCTGCTGTTTGAGGTCACGTCCGCAGGTGGATTTTTCTGCTGACAAGCGCTGTGTGCTGACTCTTTTCCTTTGATGGTGATTGCTCAGAGCTTTTGCAATATCTGGAAATGTTGACAATAGCATTTCACGAAAGCGCATGGGTAAGAGTTTGCTTTCTGGACATGTCCAGTTGATAAAGTTGCGATGTCGAGAAATTCTGTAACTTTACATGTGGCATTTCTTGGGAAAACGCGGGGGTTATGCATATTATACATGTACTATGTATTTTGTGATGTGGGGAAATCTAACTGATTATCCTTTTTTCCTTTTTTTTATTATTTTCTTCCTTTTTCCTACGAGAGATGTAATTAGGGGATTGAGATTAAATAGCATTTCTTTTTGGACGGGAGATGTAGTTTTTCGGGGGTTGTTACTTACGTAAATGGGAGTTTGACATTAAGTCTCATTGTAATTAATTGTATGAGCAGTAAAGGGTTTTTGCTGTTAAACATTGGAGATTTTTGCTGATTTTGTGGGTTGTTTAGATATCAGAGCTTGAGAGAACATTTTTTGGGTCTGGGCGTGTTATGTGATTTTTTTTTCCTTGGGCACATTACGATTTTTTCTTTTTTTTTTTACTTATGAGAACATTCGAGTTTTAAATGTGAGTGCAGAAGTCCGTGGAGTTGCTGTGATTTCTGAGTTGTGTGTGTGCTGATGTGTGAGTTTGGAGAATTGAGTTGGAGAACTTGATGTTTCTTTTTTCTTTGATAGTTGTGATGATGATTTATGATTTAGTAGTCATATTAAGGGAGTTAATTGGGAGACATTCAGTTAGTATTTCTGACTTTTTGAGATCATTGTTTGATAGAAGTAGTATGTCTGGGGTTAATTCTTTTTCGATTGACCAGTCACTTGACTGACATACTAACACACCAAAAAGTCGTTTCCCAAAGCTAGCAAGATGTCCACCAGCCATGCAGAGAGAGGTTGCTGTCGTTTTGTCCAGGGTGATTACAAAAGTTTCCACGATGGTGATCACGAGAGTTCTACAGCGTGTCTTTTGGGGATCTGCAGAAGCCGTGAGAAGTCTTCTACAATGAGGGAGGCATTCCGTCTTCCTACAGTTAGCTAAAGTCTGTTCAGCAAGTTGCAGACAAAGAGGGATATTCAAGAATCCAAAATGAGAAAATTCTAGTGTTATTTGGAGATAAAAGCATAACAGAATTTATTTTATAATGCCAGAGACGTGCAGTTATTACTTATATTTTATTTTAAGCAGGCCAATGTGTTTTATATTATATAAGCTATTTTGTTGACCATTTTGCTAGGCGGGAGCTAGCATTGGTTAGTGGCCGAGCTGTATAAGGCCTAGGGTTATGATTAATGATATATTGCCAATATGTTCGCTGTGACCTATTGGAATGTGGAGAAGCAATGACCTGAGAAAAGCTGATCAATGGTTTCTGTAGGTGGCGTGAGATAAAACTGCATAGAAAGACAAGTCAATGTACTCAGTTCATGAACTCTCTTCTCAAAGTGCCTTTGGGAAACTAGTTGCAGCCAGTAATATGAGGCGCTAACGAAGTGTGCGTTTGTAAGTGCATGTGCGCCTCTTCCTGTTAAAATGTATGATACCCAAGTCTATGGGGGATTTTGATAAAGGCGTCTTTGGAAGAAAGACAAGATGCTGTGGTGCTCTCCGATGTGGTTTTTTGATAAGTGTGTGAAATAGTCCGGCTGCTTGGGTGAGTTTTGAACTGTTTTAGCCAAAGAGTGGCTGGTTATCTATTTGACATTTTTGTGGGAATATTCAATCTTTAATCTCTGATTGTTAAACTTGTGTGTGTACTTACAGGGTGTTCTTATGTCTTTGAAACAGACGGTTCTGGCAAGGAACTATGGGGGACCGAGGAAGTCCCGATGGATAATAGACATTTTGGTGTGACTATTTACTGTTTAGACATTTTGATAGTGGGGTAACTTGAATTAAGTTAGTCTGTGAGACCTAATTGTTTTGCTGTTTTTCGTTGTTAATAAATGTTTATTTTATAATGTAACTCTCTCATTTTGGTTACCTGTTAGAGTGGAGAGAAAGAGGTGAAGAGAGAGAGAGAGAGAGGTATCGCTGTTAGAGAGAGAGAGAGAGAGAGAGCGGTCGCTTGGCGAGAGAGAGAGAAAGAGAAGGTCGCGAGCCGTTGGTTGTTTAGAGAGATTGTGTATGCCGGACGCTCGGAGTTACACGTTTACCAAATGAATAATGAGGTTCATAACTTTCTTACATATATATATATATATATATATATATATATATATATATATATATATATATATATATATATATATATATATATATACATATATATATATATATATATATATATATATATATATATATATATATATAATAAATATATACGCTACTGCTAAGAGAGTTACTGGGTCAAATCAATTTGTAACTTAGACTTAAGTGAATGATTTCTAAACCCAGCTATCTTCTTGGGACTTAATGTTGAACATTTTTACCTCCAAACCCAATCACATCTTTGGAGTGAATTTTTCACCATTTTACCTCTCAACCAATGGCATCTTCTTTGCACTGAACTTTGAACATTTTACCAACATTTCCAATGCGAAAGTGATGATTCCAGCCAGAAGACCTGATGGTGAGAAACTAAATACGTCTAAATTTCTCTAAGCCTAAAATTTTATGAAAGTGATATTATTGGAATTAAGGTACATAAACATATATATATATATAAATATATATATATATATATATATATATATATATATATATATATATATATTAATTTACCTATGAAAACAAACACCATTCTATATTATTCTATATTACCATTATTTTCAACAGGTTGATATTATTTTCCAATTAATTTTGAAAACAACATTAGATATTATTCATAATCTCTATGAAATTGGTCTTATTGTACTTATGGCACACATACACTTATATATATATCTAGTTTCTAATTCACTCATAAAAGAAATTATAATTAGGTATAATTCACAATATGAAAATTATACAAAAAGAAAGAGAGAGAGAGACTTCCCTAGAAATTGACCCCCAAGGGTGAAATTTCAACCCGGTATGTATCCACCTTTTCAGGGGTGTGTTTAGTACCACAAGGCCGTTGGGAGGACTGAGTAAACATAAACAAAAGACTGTCAATATCAAAAGAAATATTCGTCCTAAATAACGACCCCGGAAATTTCCTGGGGGGCCACTTTCAAGAAAAGATAAAACAAGGCGTGATCCGCCCTCCAGCTTACTCGAGGCACGTGCTAAAACCTACGGTCAAATAGAGCGTCGTTTCAACAACGAAAATTAAGATAAATGCGCTTTATTTTATTAGAAATAATTTTTCTGCACTGTTTAAGATGCATATTATTTTCTGTTTTACATTTTCATTCTAATAAATAAATAAAATAAATTATCCCAAATAATTCCTATCCTAATATTCCTTTATCTATAACTCAACGCAAAAACACCTTTTCAGATCCTTCTAGGCTTTTCCAAAGACCTCTCCTACCTCCCTACCTACCTCCCCCCCCCCCGAACCCCCAAAACTTCCAAAGGCCTCTCCTACCTCCCTCCCCCTCCCCCATCCTCAAAAACTAAAAAAAAAAAAAAAAAAAAAAAAGAACAGGCAGTGTTTAGGCTTACTCCCCGAGTAAGCGTAAACGAAATATCATCTGCTTCCTACCTCCAGCAAAAACGCCAAATGTCCCAGCGAGATCCATCAACGAAAAGTACCAGTGGGACATTGCTACCCTCCTTCCCAGGTTTGACCAAACAGGCTGTTGCATTTCTGGTCTGTTCCAACACCTTCCGGCTGATGAGGCCTGATTCTTGAAGTGGGCCCATCCTTTGCGTTGTTCATGTAAGCGAGAGAGAGAGAGAAAAATAGAGAGAGAGAGAGAAGTATCATAGCAAGTTTTTTTAAGTTTTAATGACGACGTCTAAATCTTTTTAAAAATAAGCCATAGACAGCTGCATGAAGTCATGCGCTAATGGAATTATGTTCACAGTACCAAAGACAGTTAGCGAGATCTTGGAATTGTTAGGAAATGTCACAGTTACTTTGATGAATTAGTGAGAACTTGGAATTGTTTTTATTTCGTTGTGAAACCTTGGTCAAATTATTTTGCGTGGACCAGTGCAAATTTAAAATCATTGCATTCACACGCAGTCTTCTTTTTTTCAATTTAGATATATATAATATATATATTATATATATATATATATATATATATATATATATATATATATATATTATATATATATATATAATATGATAAGTGTAATGTAAGTTACTTGGTTAATGAATGTCCCGTATTCCTATTCACCAATCCTAGACTTAAAAAATAATGGAAGAATTGATCTCATATTAACAGACCGCTTACCACTGATCAAAATGCCGCACCAGGTCGCTGCCCTTTGGAAAAGCATATGAAATGGGAGCAGACTTGATATACTCTTCGGATATGTAGTAATTACATTGTCCCGTTTTCACTGAAATCGACACTCATAACCTGGAAGAATGCCCATAGTTATTGACAGAAAAAAATTCGCCGGTGTGTGTTTTATTTTCATGGCAGAAATTGTCGTGCAAGTTTTTATATATGCTGTATTATATGTCAGAAATTTTGTGGTGGCCTACGTATTTCATTTCTCATCAGAAATTCTGTGGTACATGGTTTATTTCTTCTTAGAAATTCTGAGTTACACGTTTTATTTGTTGCCAGTTTTTCTATAGTATATGTTGTATTTCTTGTCAAAAATTCTGTGATGGACTAAGGATCTTATATCCTGTCAGAAATTCTGTGGTATATGCTTTATGTTTTAGCGGAAATTCTGTGGTATAGATATGCTTTTTTTTTTTATGGCAGAATTTCTGTCGTGCAAGTTTTATTTTCTGTCAGTTTTTCTGTGATATATGTTGTATTATTTGTCAGAAATTCTGTGGTGGCCTACGTATTTCATTTCTCGTCAGAAATTCTTTGGTATATGCTTTATTTATTGTTAGAAATCCTGAAGTAAATCATATATGATAATTTCATCTAGTGATTTAAATTGTCTGTAGACTCAACAGCGTACATCTTAATAACCTTAACAATTATATTGTGCACCTATCTTGCTTAATGTTACCGGATGCAAATCAGTTAAGACTATAGCTTTGATGAAGACTTTGAATAACAATACAGTTATTTAAAATATAGTTAAAAACATCATTTCCACGAGAGGATGTTTTTGAAGAAGTATTTTCGACAGTACGTCAAGAATTGCTCTCAAGAAAAGGGTCTTCTTATTTTTTCCTCAATATCTTTGATTTGGAACCATTTATTAATTTTATTGAGAATACTAGTTACATGATGAATTAGTATTTTCTATAGTAGATATAATGTATATACACGTATGTAACATGTACACACATACGGTACATATATGTTAGCATTTATGTGTATGCACACACACACATATATATACACAGTAGTAGCGGTTGTTGTTGTTGTTGAAATAATCATAAAGTCCCAGTACCATTATACGTAGTTTTTGCTTATAATGGTACTGGGACTTTATGGACACCCTGTATATGCTTGTGTTTTTGTTTGTTTATATACGATTGTGGGGGAGGGGCGATCGACTGCTTTGGCCACCTCTGACAGGAAGGTATCCGAATGTCAGAATAACTCCGAAGAGCTAAATCACTATTTGATGAATATTAGGTCATCAAAGTCACTACCACCAAATTACCTTCCGCGCAGTTGTGATTGCTTCGAGGAATTTCGAGTGAGTTGTGTTGGTGTCGCTTTCCTCGTCCGCAGCTTCGGCGAATCCGCTGGCTACGAACATTTCTTGCTTGGACATCTCCTGCGGACGCGTAACATAGAAAAATTAGCGTGTGGTCTCATGTGTATTTGCGGATAAGCGTGTTTATTCATTTTTACATTCTACAAATATATTCCTTTGGACAGGACTATGACTCAAGGTTTGATAGTCTCAGAAGTATTTTTATTTACTAGGCATCTTGTCCTATTGACATCTACCATCAAATATTCCTGTATAATGATCTTGCTCCCCGTAGAAAGGGGATAGTGCCGTCAGTGCACCTCATGCGCTGCGCTGTAGGGGTTACTTAACGTTCTTTGCAGCGTCCCTGCGGCCCCCTAGCTGCAACCCATTTTGTTTCCTTTTACTGTACTTCCTTTCATATTCTTTCTTCCATCTTACTCCCCACCCTCTTCTAACGATTGATTCACAGCGCAACTGCTGTGAGGTTTTCCTCCTGTTACACCTTTCAAACCTTTTCACTGTCAATTCCCGTTTCAGCGCTGATTGACCTCGTAGGTCCTAGTGCTTGGCCTTTGGCCTAAATTCTATATTCAATCCAATTCCTCTCGACGTGGTTCGGAAGTCACGTAAAGCCGTTAGTCCTGTTGCTGAATAACCACTGGTCCCATGCAACGTTAATGCATCATACAAACAATTCAATTCATTATGATCGCGTTGATTTTATTGTCAACCTATTATGAATTTTAACATAGATTACAAAAGCTACATCAGTATGATGACAAATGATAAATATATAAAAGGGAGCAATAGAGAGGATATATACGCTTAGTTGAATTGATCAACTATGAATGATCTTTGGATCGTCCAGCCAAGCGATGAGACACTTTCTGTCATTCACCACTTAAGACAGTGGTCTTCAAAGTGTGGGCCATAGGCTGATTAATTATCAGGTGGACCACTGAAAAAAAAAATGTAGAATTTAAAGTTAAATAAACAACATATAAAAATAAAAATTAAAGTATATTTTCTTTTATCCGGACCTATAATCATAAATCAACAGTATATGTAAAAATATGTAAATAAATATATTTTATTTTTCTTATTCTATTCAAGTAATTGTTCACTAGTTAATTTTTAGATCATAAAAATAGTCATGAAAAGATTCTGAGCATATTTGTATACTGAATTTATGAAAATCTATATTTTGAATTTATGGTAATAGCGTGAAATAAAACTCCAGTTCCAGGAGCTATATGTTGTATTTTGAACTTATCAATTGATATTCTAAATCTGAAGTAATGGGCCATGGGTATTTGGAGATATCTAAAGTGGGCCATGACCTCCAAAAGTTTGAAGACCACTGGCTTAAGACAATGGAAAAGGGGCATTGGAGTCGGTAAACAGCGAGGTGAATAGATCCAAAAAATAAAGATAAAGTTTATACAGCGAAAAACACTTCATAGTTGCACTAAGTTAGGGAAGACACACGAGTCAGAAGAGAGCGGGAGTGAAGATTAAATTGATTTTAGAAATTAAAATGCCAAGTATTCTAGTAAAAATAAAATTTTCACAAATTTTTCTGGGCGCTCGGGTCGAGCTCGACCCTCAAGCGCCTTAACGGGGTACCAATATAGCGAAACCTACCCAGGGTTAAATAAAAGGTTAAAACATCTTCCAGTCATATCCACCTGGTAATACCTATATATACACTCCACCACATGGCGTGCACCGATGGCACTTTCCCTTACGAAGGTAGTGCTAAGTGTTCTACAGATATAACTGTACATAATGATGAAGTTCGTGTGCTGCCTCTAACCTGAAGAAAGTTGGCCGAGAACTCACTCCCTTTCTCTGTTATGAAAATGACTGTATCTGGGACCAGAGGTGTAATGGCCTTCATGATGGTCTTGACAAGATGCCCGGCATTTCCTGTGGTTCCCAAGGCGTTTCCTGCGAAAGGTACAAAATTATATCACGCTTGCTTCTTATTTTTCTTTATGAATTGATAGAGGTTTCTCAGGACTTTAGAACTGATGGATATTCTTATTATTATTTTTTTATTTTTTGTTGAAAAAAACATTACATATGTTGTAATACCATATTTCCATTTACTTTGCACAAAATTAGTTTTAATTTATATCAATGACTCATTTCACTAATACATTATAAAATATTTTGTCCATAAAAAGGAAAATATTCTCATTCATAATATCTAGCTACTAATCAAACATCACAACAAGCCCCTCAAATGTCAACACCAAAATAAAAGATGACCCTGATTTTATTTATCTATTTGTTTATTTTATCTTATTTTTTAAAGCTCACAGTCATTTATTCATCATAAATCTTCAAGACTTCAAATATATAAAAAACGGCAAACTCCGTCTCAATAATGACAAGAGATGAGATTTCTGTTTTTTTTCAGACTATGAATCGACTGTAAACACATCCTAGATCAGTGGTTCTTAACCTTTTTTATGACCACGCCCCCTTTAAGAGTTGGTCCTTCCCACTACGGCCCCTTTGCATCTATGGGTAAAATTCCTTCCCAGATTTAAAGGAAAAGAAAATTTTAAAAAATGAGAAAGAGAAGGAGTTTCAGGGATAGGAAGGGAGGTCAACAATTGCAAAACATGGTCAACCCTATGCTTACGAGACGTTTGTTTGGCGGCCACTGATTGGCTAGTACCGGGAGGTGGTAGGTAGCTCTCAGCCGATTAGCGGCCGCCAAACAAACGTCTCGTAGGCACAGGGGTCAGCCAAGAATCTACCTTAAGTGAACCAGCGATAGTAGACTCTAGAAAAGTAACGTTAGAAGTGGATACTTTTGCATTTTTTTTTTCATAAACTTCTGAATAGTAGTTCCTCACTCTTGTTAAGAGAATAACGAATATAATTAGATACATTTTTTTTTCATTTTTCCATAGGGCTTGCGCCTCCCCTGGAAATTCCTGACGCCCCCCTAGGGGGACTCGCGCCCCCCAGGTTAAGGACCACTGCCCTAAATCGGGACTTAAAGGAACTAGTTTCCACGAAGGTCAATGACTATCATACTGATATTTTGAAATATATATATATATATATATATATATATATATATATATATATATATATATATATATATATACGAGTATATATATATATATATCAGAATATCCGTATGATAGTCATTGACCTTCGTGGAAACTAGTTCCTTCAAGCCCCGATATATATATATATATATATATATATATATATATATATATATATATATATATATATATATATATATATATATATATGATATTATAGATTACTCTGCATGTTAAAACTGAATGACCTACTGTTAACATAGTAGTTGATGAGGCTCCTGCTGGCCACTGATGAGTTGTTGAAAGCAGCGAGAATCATCAACAGGTATCGAAATCCCCTTCTGGTGTCCATTTCTCATACTCTGAAATGAAGTGTACGTAAAAAAATCTTAGGTTCGTTTAAATATTCATTCACAATTATTGCTTTAGAGATATCGTGAATATGTAAGTATTAAGAAATAAAAAAAAAAAGAAGATATTCCAAGTTCACAAGTTAAACTTTATCCTCAGTGCCCATCTGCCCTCCATCCATTCAAAGCAAAGGTACAGAATTTGGCAATGCCAGAATTATCTCACATTGTCACTTGGAATTATTTTCGCCAAAACACTTCCTCAAATTCCGTGGCTTATCTCCAAGCTACAAATAAGAGAAACTCCCCTTCTCAGAGGGATAGCGCCGTCAGTGCACCTCATGCCCTGCACTGTAGGCATTACTGAAAGTCTTTTTTGCAGCGTGCCTTCGACCCCTATAGCTGCAACCCCTTTCGTTCCATTTACTGTACCTCCTTTCATATTCTCTTTCTTCCTTCTTACTCTCCAACAACTGCTTTGAAGTTTTCTTCCTGTTACATCTTTCAAACCTTTTCCCTGTCAATTTCCGTTTCAGCATTGAATGACCTCACAGGTCCCAGTGCTTGGCCCTGTGGCCTATATTCTACTATATTCCGTTCAGTTCAGTAAGAGAAACTATACTTGGTAACCAGAATGCGTGATTATCAATCCAATAGGACAAAGAAAACCAGCGGTTTCTTTATAAGTAAATGTAGAGATCTAAGAAACCCTGGTTAAAATAATACGCTAAATTACATCGATAAAAGCTTCGATGCATTAGCATACCCGGAATGGTTCAGAAAAAGGGCACTCAACAAAAGCTAGAAAAATATTTTCAGAGCGAATGTAGAGAGTACATGGAATAAAGAAAACAAGAAAATAGTTGCCCTCCCTTTTTATGCCTAAAATGAAACAAATCACTTCAAAAATGAAAGAAAGTCAATATAAAACCAATTTGTATATACATTTGATAATACTTTAAAAAACAAAGTATGTAAAAATAAATTGGAAGGAGAAGACAGTAATACAGATGATGTAGCGGGGGTATACATAATCAATTGCAATAATTGTGGAGACAGATATGTGGGGGAATCAGGTAGGGGAATAAGGACTAGAGTCCAAGAACATAGAAGGGCAGTAGCTTAACTCTCAGGGGAGTGCTATAGCTAGACATTGTTGGGAAAAGTGACCATAGGATGGATTTCAAAAACAGTAGGCTTATATACAAAACGCAACAAAAGAAATTGAGTCAACAGGAGGGTAGTAGAAGGTGCGCTTATCAGAGCGATCAAAGTAATTGAAGGAAACAAAGGTTTTACCTCAGAAGATCCCATAAGCCGAGCTTTGATATTAAAAGAAGCTAAGATTGACCCTGCTGACCTGGAGATTAGGTTTCCTGCCCAACAGACTTTCGGTGACCACACCCTTACCACAAGGGTGAATCCCATTGACCATCAGCTCAGGATATCAGAGCGACAAGAGGGGATTGGCAACTCTCAAGAAAACCAGAACAGCCATCGCATAAATGACAGCACAACGAGAAGAAGTTCCAGAAGACTGCTGGGCCTTGACCCAGGCTAACATCCCAAACATCTCTTGAGAATGGGCCACAGAAGGGCCTGAAAGTACTCGAGTGTGGAGTAAAAACTTAATGTAAATACTTAGAAGTAAACAAGTTACAAATTGAATTTGTGGGTTTCTTTTTCAACCGTCAGAAGAAAACTGAAAGAAGTTTTTGTTTGGTTCACGCTAATTATTCTTAGTGGACCACTTCAAATATGATCTCACTTCCGCGTAATTGCGTAACCGCGAATGACTCTTAAAATCAGTTATAGCTGGTTCACTTAAGGTAGATTCTTGGGTGAGCCCTATATGCCTGCGAGACGTTTGTTTGGCGGCCGCTGATTGGCTAGGAGCTGCCTACTACCTCCCGGTACCAGCCAATCAGCTGCCGCCAAACAAACGTCTTTGCAGGCATAGAGCTCACCCAAGAATTTACCTTAAGTGAACCAGCTATAGTAACCCTGACTGGGGGTTAACCTGAGAAAAAGAAGAAGAAGAAGAAGAAGAAGAAGAAGAAGATTTTTATTAGCAGAAATTCGATTTAGTACCCTTTTCCTTAGTTACTGGAAAAGCGTCAAAGTTGGCTGGCAAATAAATAAACAGCAGAATGTTGCTGGCTATTTTGCTGAAAGACTTTGTAAAGAGAGAGAGAGAGAGAGAGAGAGAGAGAGAGAGAGAGAGAGAAGAGATTCTTCGATAGTCGAAAAGGCGCGAACATCGAGTAATGTCATTTCATACAAGATTCCTTATATTTTTTTTTTTTTTTGTGGTTTTATGGTCACGATGTTCTCAGCAATGTCTGAACGAAGTGTCAAGACTTAAGTAACATTGATTTCCCAGTGGCTAATAATAATTCTTGAATTGTCATAAAGATAATATTTATCACTGTTGTTATTCTTCTCGTGTGGCTTTCTTTCAAGTATTCCTCTGGTTTGTAGAGTTTAGACGGTTAAAAAATGATGCGAAGTTACTAACTATTCATCATTTACAGACCATCTGATTTGAGGTATATGAATTACTGAAAAAAAGGTTAAACCTCTCAAGAATTCAGGAATTTACTATAGCCTACCGAGAGGATATTTCAGTTTTATTTTTACCTTTTTTTTCAATTTTTGATTTCTCCTCAATTAGATAAATACTACCCATGAATATGAGAAATAACATTCTCTCTCATTTTATTTGTAACTGGAACAATCATCAAGGATATTGAAAAAGGTAGCATTATTACTCATTTTATTCAATCATATGAAAGCACTGACATATTCTTAAAAGCAAACAAACAGTGCTTTTGAAACGCCTTGGTTTGGTCACCAGAAAATCATTTCAAAAACAAATATAGTTAAGACGACGTTGTCGTATAAGATCATACTTTCTTTTAAGAATTTCTCGTCTGTGAGACGACGACGAGGGACTAAGTTGATGCACAACGAACAATATTTGAAAAATGCTGCATACAGAACTCAAAGGAAACACTCACGATCATTATTGTGTCAAAAAAGGCAGAATATCATCTTTCGAAAGAAGATTGCATTGATTGGTACTTATAACCGATTTATGCCTCATAACACATGGCGGAATCCAACCTCTCATTTTTATCAGTGTTTCGTAATCTTCGTTGCTCATCGTCGAACTTTTCGGTAACGTTTGCAAACGACGGTGGCAACAATTTCTTTCACGGGGTAGCAAATCAGCAACGTAAGCCATATCCTTCCAGAACCCCGTCGCGAAATTCTGGAAACTGATGGAATGAGCGAATCTAGTAGACTCGGTGATCCTCTGACAGCTGTGACAAAATAACGTCGATAGATGACACGGGCGAGGAACAACTTCCTCCAAATGGTCGACCGGTTTGGTATATCCCTGAGATTTCGGAAGCTTGAGCCCGGCCATCTTGCAAGGCCGCCCGGTCCTGGGACGGGTGAAGACGTTGCCTTCCTTCTGCCAGCGGTGAATCCATTTATAGACGGTCGAGATACTAATCTTCAGGTCCCTGGCGATGTTCCGAGCTGTTGTCCCTCCCTGCCACTTCTTCACGATGCAAAAGCGGGTGTCTAAGTCTTGTATCTTTGGCTCTAGATCGGGAGTCATGGCGGACGTATAGTTTGGTTTTCTCTCGAGACTGTAATGGAATAGCATTGCCTTATATGCAATCTTCGGGTAAAATATCAAGACCTGTCATTGCAAACAGCAACTATAGTTAGTTCCGCTTTCCAGCAATGAAGCTCTACGCATTATTATTTCATGTTTATTTCCTAGTCTAACGTTTCGACAGTGCCCAGGAAGTCATCTATGAGAGTCAGTGTTGCCAACCGTGGGGTAATTACCCTATGCATAGGGTAATTCAGCCTCAGATCTGGGTCCGTAGGGTAACGGGGTAATGTCACGAAATCTGAGCAAAATGTAGGGTAATTTCAAGATGGTTGTCTTGTATTTATTAAAAAGTAACCAATGAACAACAAATTTAATAATATTTAGTATATCTTAAGGCCAGGCGTAGGGGACAATAACAGTGAAAGTAGGGTCATTTCAGTGCCTAGGTAGGATAAAGAGCTTTTAGATGGTTGGCAACACTGATGAGAGTACAAAAGTAAGTGAATTAAGATACGTTTAGTACAGTCGGCTAGTTGGTTAGTAGGCAAGAAATTTAATTAGTCGTATTAAGTATCTTAATTCACTTACTTTTATATTCGCGTGGATGGCTGCTTATGTGCTGTCGACGCGTTAGAGCAAATAAACCTAAGACAACTGACATCTTTATATTATTATAAAAAATACAACAGCTGTTTATACGACATTTAATTCGTATGAAATCTCTATGAGTCTTATAACCTTTCCATCTGCATATAACTGTTATATCACTCTGATGGCATGAAAGGTTATACGTCGCACAGAGAACACTCTTTGCTAAATAAATGTCGTGGATAATAACAGCCAATTGTATCGACACTACTGCCCTCAGAGGTCTCCTCTCATTAATATTATTATTTTATTATTAAACTAACAGATTCACCACTACTGCCCTCAGAGAAGGTCTCCCCACTTTATTATTATTATTATTATTATTATTATTATTATTATTATTATTATTATTATTATTATTAAGCAAATAGATTCAACACTACTTCCATCCGAGAAGGTCTCCTCACTTTATTATTATTATTATTACTATTATTATTATTCTTATTAAGTTAATAGATTCACCACTGCTGCCGTCAGAGAAGGTCTCCTCGCTTCATTATATTCTTAATATTATCAGAGTAAATTCGCCATGGTTCAAGTCTCCCCTGAGACATCGATAATACTTGGGAAATATAGCTTGATCCCCGTTAAGCGCAATTCATAATTTTCACTGCTATTTTCATAACTTCACAATTTATACATAAGAAATAAACTTAAAATTTCCACTGGTAAAGATGGACTATGGTGAATTCACATCAGCCGTGCATTTGATGTCTAGCCCAGTCCCTTACGACGCTCCTGATTGGCTGTTGATAAGCCAATAACATGGCTAGAAACTCTCCTCAGTCTCTCTCGAGAGTTCACATAGGCAGGATGTATGTTCCACCTCTCCTGAGGGATACTTTTGAAAGACGTATCCCTCAAGAGATGTGGAACATACATCCTGCCTATGTGAACTCTCTCGAGAGAGACAGGAGAGTTTCCAGCCCTGTGATTGGCTTATCAACAGCCAATCAGCAGCGTCGTAAGGGACTGGCCTAGATATCAGATGCACGGCTGATGTAAATCTACTATAGTCCCGTCTTAAAGAAAGTAAGTTAAATGTGTTCATATATATATTTTATACAACAGTTCTTCTTACAATCCGAATACTACTTAAAGTTTTCGTAGATATATAGTGACTACTTTTTACGTAATTCCGGTTTTTCTTCAAATATATTCTACCGTCATGTGATATATATATATATATATATATATATATATATATATATATATATATATATATATATATATATATATATATATATATATATATATACTATATATATATATATATATATCTATATGTATGTATGTATGTATGTATGTATGTATACTATATATATATATATATATATATATATATATATATATATATATATATATATATATATATATATAGGTGTATACATATTATATATATTATTTGCGTGTGTTTGTGCACGTGGATGTTTGTAATTGTGCTTACAAAGACATATCACTCTTTGTCTTACATAGAGTATATCACAGGCGCGATATTAAGAAAAACAATGAGTTGACTGAAAATGTCTAACCAAAGAATGAGTTGAGATACACCACCGTCCCCACACCCCATTTGTCGAGGAAGCTTCTACTACAATAACTTTGAAATCGACGTATATTTTTTCGTTCATCACCATCTGATTATTACAAATATTGTTAAAATAACTTCAGTAATCTGATTGACTTTATATGGGAAAAGATATCGTACCGTCATCCTTATGCGACTGGTGTTTTGTGTTAGTGGGAATATTATAATCATTATACCTTCAATCTATCTACGATGATTAGTGTTTTTTTCAGTGTTAGTGGTAATATCATTATTACCCTTAATTTCTCTTGTTCTCTCTAACATTTTCTTATTCCATTCGTCTTATTCATCATTAATATAATCATCACTTTCATATGATTCGTGTCATGTCGTCATCCGTATTTATGCTATGTGTCAATATATCGTTTTTTTTAAATAATATTTTTCTTGTGATGTGAAACACTAGCGTTGACTAGGCTGGGTATTGGACAAAGAAAGACCTAAAATACCTTGAGAAAGACAAAGTGATTCTGTTGGAGTAATGGTAACTGCGAATCAAAAGAAACACTGAAAGGTTCCTTTTTTTTTTTCTTTTTTTTTTGAGGATATTAGGCACAACCACAACAGAATCACTCTTAACAGAACACAACGGATTCACTCTCAACAGAATCACAACAGAACACAACAGAACTACAACAGAACTACAACAGAATCACTCTTAACA
>NC_061099.1:39746484-39761484 GCF_015104395.2 Macrobrachium nipponense | reverse complement strand
TATATATATATATATATAGTATATGATATATATGTATTATATATACTATATATGTATATATATATATATATATATATATATATATATATATATATATATATGTAACTGTATATATATGTATTTCTTTTTTAATTGCACTTGAATAAAAGATGTACGCTTAAGTATCCTTCCACATAAATTCAAATCAGGCGTTCAAACAGGAGAGAGAGAGAGAGAGAGAGAGAGAGGGGGGGGGGGGAGGGGGTGCCGGAAGCCAAGCCAAGTCAGGAGTACGCAAGGAATATGAATATAAACAGATCCACTGAAAAAAAAACAGAAATTGCAAACAAAACATTATTTATTGTCCTTGAGTCCATAACTTCAATGCAATATGCGTGAGCTAAGTCGGAGTGATAATTTGTTAAGTTTTTTTTTTTTTTAATTCATTTTTATTCAGAAAGCATTTTATCGAAAGGTTTTGGCAACTCCCAAGAGAGCAAGTGAAATGCAAAAAGACTTAACACTCGTAGTGATGAGGCGATGTAAAGTGAAAATTTTAATTTATTTTGTTACTCAAACTTTCATCAGAGTTAGTCCGGGAATAAAATGTTTATTGGTTTTACCTTACTGTAATAAAAGGATTAGCAGTTTGAAATGAAAGAATTGCTTCAGCCATAGAAGCTATTTTGCATAAATGTAGATGTGGTTGCATGCGTGTTTATACTTTTATTTGAATTATTTATCTATTTATTTATTTATTTATTTTTTACAAAAATCTGGTTCCTTCATCCCGTAGGGATTTAGTGCAGTCAGTGCACCTCATGCGGTGCAATGTAGGCATTACTTAATCTTTGCAGCGTCCCTTCGGCCCCTAGCTGCAACTACTTTCATTCCTTTTACTGCGCCTCCTTTCATACAATCTTTCTTCCCTCTTACTTTCTTTACCTTCTCCTAACAATTGATGCATAGCGCAACTGCTTTGAGGTTTTTCTTTTGTTACACCTTTCAAACCTTGTCACTGTCAATTTCCGTTTCAGCGCTGACTGACCTCATAGGTCGCAGTGCTTGGTCTTTGGGATATAGATATCCCACTCCATCTTTGTAACCTGGTTCAAAGAGGATATAATTAGCATTATTCTCTGGGAGGAATGCAATGCGAATATGAAGTTATCAACTCGGTTTCGAGAATTGAATAGGTATTCATGGTTGATCTCCGGGTCCTTTCAAAGCACTAATTAGATGCTTAAGATCTTTTCACAACCTTCTATGGAAACCCACATTACAATATAACAAAGACAATGTTGTTATTGTTGTAGGAGGCTACCACAGTGTACCTTATATAGATGGCATTTCATGTTATATACGAAATAAAACAACTAGAAAGAAGAAACCATGGTTGAAATCTCAGGTATTAAATAAATAATTGAGAGTTTATGTTCCACGTGATTGTTCTAAAAAAAATATAAAAAACTTTGCCATGAACGTGAAAATTTTTCATGGAAAAAAAAGCAAAGCAAGAATATCACTAACGCAAAACTTCGTACCATGCGGAAATGAGATCTTACAAAAAAAAAAAAAAAAAAAAAAAAAAAAACTCCAAAGATCCTATCTCGAGATGCAACAGTAAGTAAATATAGAATAAATGAAGAATAAAATAATAGACCGTCTCTTTTCACTTTATTATTTGATCTTTATTCCTTCCATCTATAGATTTTTTTACGTCACTTCCGGAGATATTCTGAGATGAAGGCCGCAGATGACACCACTAATCCAAATGTGAGAATTAAGAATGGGCCTTGCAGATGGGCCATAGACAGAGATTGTTCGCTGGATTCCATCACTTCCTGAAAGAGATATAGACAATTGAATGTTTTTGCTATTTAGCCACTTTCCACACTAAAAAAACTTTCATTGTGGTTACATTTTATTCTCATGTTAGCGGGACGCCATTGTTTCAAGTTATGGAGCCATATTCTGGCTAGAAAAAAATCAGATACCCTACCTAGGATATTTGCATCAGACTAGATTCACTGGTATAAAACCTGACAGAATGGAAGAGAGAGAGAGAGAGAGAGAGAGAGAGAGAGAGAGAGAGAGAGAGAGAGGTATCTATCTCACTAATTCTCATCAAACATCAACCCCGCATTTTCATTTCAATCACCCTGAGCCCTAGAGAGAGAGGAGAGAGAGAGAGAGAGAGAGAGAGAGAGAGAGAGAGAGAGAGAAAGTCGTATCTATTATCTCACTAATTATCTTCATAAACATCAACTCCATTTCATCAAGAGAGAGAAGAGAGAGGAGAGAGAGAGGAGAGAGACGAGAGAGAGAGAGAGAGGTCTATTATTTCTTCATATTATCTCACTTCAATTTCATCAAGTCATTTCATCAACTATTCCCATCATTTGATTTCAAGAGAAGAGAGAGATAATGGAGGAGGGAGAGGGGAAGACGAGAAGAGAGAAGAGAGAGAAGGAGGAGAGAGTCGTATTTATATTATTCTCTAACTTTTCCCATCAAATTTCAACCCCATTTCATCAATTTACCCTTTTGTTTTTCATCCTGATCTCGGCCATGATGTCGTCGTACCATTTCTGCACCTTACTGAAATATTTGGATGAATTCAAATATGAAATCTTGCAGATCTAACCTGCCTTAATTTCACCAAAATTCCCCCTTTTTTCAGATTAGAAAGAGAAAATCCATTTTGTATCAGAGATTTCTCAAGTTCCTTCTAGGGGGAAATTATATATACCCTGAATTAATGACATTACGTAAGTATCAGGTAAGAATAGGTTGCTTAAATTATTATGGAAGACTAATGAGGCTGTCTTCATCTTCTGTATATCTGAACCATATTCATCTTGAGGATTGTACGAATATGAATCAAATAGCCATCAACCTGAAAGAAAAATATGTGTTTCAGAATTGGATGTCTTGACCAACAAGTGTGTTCCTGGGCAGTTTTACTATTCAGTCAAGATTTGTGACCCCAAATAGGGAAAAGGCTGGGAAGAAGAAGAGTCAAGATTCGCTGGTTCCAGTTCGACTTTAAATTTTCCTGCATTCAAGCAGGTTGCTAGGTCCAACCTAGATGCATTCGGACAGACAACGGTGTGCCTGTGCACTCTGGTGTTAAAAATGCCTGTCTTTATAGAACAGATTTCTGTTTTCCATCACAAGACATTTGCAAGACTTTTCTCTAGGGCAGGAAAAACCTGTTCAAAATTATTTATTTCTTTTATGAATTTCATTGAGCTATCGGTGGGATACGTGCAAAAGAGTGAACTGTTACTCTGAAGTTCCCTAACGAAAAATACATCACGTACTGTAATGTAACTGCAAGATACTGCCTAATACTCAGTGTGTGTCTGTGTGAATGTTCGTGTTCTATCTCGTTTATGTGCTTATAGATCTATTATAATATCTGTTTGATATGAATTTAATCCAAGCAGGCCTCATTTTCTTTGTGACGAGTTCAAAAACTGTTCAATCATTATGCTATTTACTCTCAGTTGTGTTTCATATAATGAATGATGTCTGCATCTTGATTTAAAAGACGACTTCACAAAAGCTCCCAAAATATGCCACACCCTTTTTTTAAAGTAAAAATCCACTTAGCCACAAATATTTATAAATGAATAGTTTAAATTTATTTGATTGGTCTGTATTGCCTAGCTTATGGTTTTAAGTGTTATGGTGTGTTTTACTATAGTCTTACGTCAAATTTGACTGTTCGTCTACCTGCCTGTGTTACCAAATGTACTTTGCAAAATTCCTTAAAGATTTCACTTCCTTAATTAAAAATCTTGCAATTATTGCTGATAATTAATTTTAGACAATTAAAATTTTTTATATTTTATCAAATAGTATAAAAATATATATTTATACAGGAAATCTTTAAAGCTTAAACAATAGTTATATATGACAAAGAACCTGACTTACAAGTAACAATGTAATGTTTTAATTTTAATTTATTTTATAATTTTTTGGCATGAAAATAAATTTAAAACCATAAAATAAAAGCTAAGAATGTATATGTAATCTATAACCTTATATTACTTTGATAAAATCTCTCATAGCTTGTGTAAAATCGAAAGTTAAATCTTCGTAGTAAACAAAAAACGTTGTCAGTTACCATTTATGTTTACGTTATTGTCATATTTTAGTTACTTAAAGTGTCAACAGATGTTGCCAGTTTCATTGTCCGAGTGTTGCCATTTTAGCAATTTTCTCGCTCGATCTGGATCTCTTCGCTTAAATCTAGCGGGAAGAAAATGAGTTATGCCGTGGCCACCGAGAGTTGCCACGATTATGCGGCTAGCGGTAAATTTTAGCTTTATTTGAAAAAAAAAATCATTCAAGGGCCATGAAGATCTGCTACTTATATATTTAAATATAAAATTATATATATATATATATATATATTATATATATATATATATATATATATATATATAATATGTAAGAGTTACATAATAAAAGTATGGAATGTTATTCCATATATATAAAAAAGAGGTCAACCAGAATGCTTGCAGGAATGTAATCAGACCAGAGACTATAAAGTATGTTAAGATGACGTATACAATAAAGTAGGCTAAGATGACATGCCGTCACCTGTGGTCCTTCATTTGTTTTGAAAACATTAGTCCAAGCTTCTTGCTTGAGACAACTACCGCGACCTATAATTCAAACGGCCTACGTGATCTGTAACTATGTCATCTGCATGTATGTTCATATGTTCAAGCTACTTTCTGCTTCCTTTATGATTTGTAACCGAGATGGTAGTGAGAGTGGAATTAGCCATCATCATTGGCAGAAGCGATCAAGCCATCGTCATTAGAAGACGTGTACAATCCTATCTGATATTCATCATGTAATCTCAGAAGAATATATGTATTTTTTATACTTCGTGTTTTCTACTAGAAACCTCACATCAGAAAGAAGATATCATCATGAGTTTAACACATCGTCGTCATAACCACTTCGAAAGTTATCATCAAACCCCAAGACACTCCAATGGGTATGGAAGTGCATAACCAACCGACTTAGCGTAAGATTATCGCAAGTCTAACATTACCTCATAGGGTGCCTTATTATACAAGGCAACAGCCCTTTCATTGGTGGCAGAATCCAAAAAGAACTCTTCAACGTCTTCCGAAGAATAACAAAATAATGTATCATATCAGAAGTCAACGAACGACGAAGCAACAGATTCTTCAAGCAACTTATTATCATCGTTTAGTGAGCGACTTCAGAAAACAACAAGAACTCTTCAACGTCTTTTCGAAGAAATAAACGAATAATGTATCATCTCAGAAGTCAAAACGACGACTAAAGCAAGAGATTCTTCAAGCAACTTAGTATCATCGTTTAGTGAGCGATTTCAGCAGTGCATAACTTCAAGAAACAAACCCGACGTGTCTTCTTCCTACGGTTTATTGAGCGTTTCCAGCACTTCAAGAAATAAACCGGACGCGTCTGCACCGTCGGATCTTCAAGGGCTCGAATCATCCAAACAACGCGCATGGGGGAAACTCAAGCCAAACCAGGTCATCCGCTAAACAGAGAAGGAGGGCCAAGGCCATGTGTCGTTATCGGAACACTGTGACTTCCCACAAAATCAAGCTAAGTACAATCTTTTTATTCATTTTGAGAAACTGAGCGTTTCCTTTGCAGGTCGAATTTTCGTTATTCCTGTGGGTGAAGTTACGAGATATTCTTAATCTTACTTTTTTACAGAAATTATCTACATCATTGGGATTTCGCTACTGCGAGTTTTTATCTTTGAGTTTCCGTTTCCAGGAGTTCTACTGAAATATCATAATCATATACTGTGTTAATTTTATCATTTTGGGTGATTATTAATTCTTTATGTAACAAATCATATTAAACAGTGAATATGCGTTTACGCAGTGGACGTCTGTATTTATACAGATGCATGGATAGGGTAGTTAGGCACCGTAGTGATAAGAAAACACACAAAAACAAGTGGAACACCCGTACAAATCTGGATAAATTAGAGGTAACACTATTTTGGGTCAAACAATAAAAGCTCCTTTGCAAAGTCCCGATCGCAGTTTCAGCCTTTAGTTATGCATAAAAAATCGAATCTCAATGACTCAACTTTAAAAAATACGGCTGGGTTTGCAAGGAATAATATGTCTATAAACACTTTCATTAGGTTATACTTAACATTCATATAAACAAATCAACAAAATGTCTAAATGCGCTGACCTGGATCCCTCACTAATTCAAATTTTAGCAAAGAATGAAGTAAACCACAGCAAGTACACGATAACGCAGTAGAGATAACTTGTTTTAATAGTAATCACTCAATTCTGTATAGTTCAAGTCATTCATACGTTCGTTGCTTTATACGTAACTAGCAACAACAGCATGCTAAAAACACACAATACGTTGCCGATGGTAATAAAGAGAAGAATCCTAATAATTATAAATAGAAATAGGTAAACAGTAGCCCTAAAAAAATCAGAAACAAACAAATCGTGCTTAAGCTAACTTGGGTACTGTGTCATCTAGTCAACGGTCAGGGTCAGTCAAATCTGCCAAAGTGTTCAAAACAAAGCACATTCCACACAATAAGCGACTCTAGCAGAGCGGGGAAAAGCGATGTTGGATCATTTATGCCATACCTTTTTTTTTTTACGCCAATACCTTTTTTAATTAAAAAGGAATTTCCTATGAATCACACGACCGTATCAAGTAATCAGAGCAGGTTCTCGTAATTTTAATACATTAAGTTATTATAAATACTGGTGGATTAAGCCCGACTGTACGCGCCGTAAAAATTAGAATATCTTGTTTTTTTTCCTTTAGTCCACATTAATATCCTGATTTACGAACTCACCGTCTGTTGTTCGAACTTCCCTATTGAGAAGTCCGGATAAGCGAGCGCTTACAGATACCTCTATAGTTATAGAAAAACATTATCTTACGTCCTGCCAAATAAGGCGTGTTTATCAAAGGAAAATTCTATAAACCTCCTAACATATTAAAATCCGTTTTGAACAAAAAGAGACATTTAATCAAATAATAACTTATATAGTGGAACCAATCATTTGTCTCATAAATCGTGATATTGTTCAACGACCCAACAGAATTCTCCCACAACCGCAGTCGCAGTTTGCACGCAAAATCTCGAGACGCATGCACCCTCGAATGTCTTAGTGCTTGTAAAAAGACCTTGCTGGGATCTGAAATTTTAATCCTTCCCGACACTCTGAAATATAACGACTTCTGCGAACAAAGCCCTATACACGGTTGACTTACAGCAACAAGTTAATCTAGTAATCCACAAAACCTATACATATATATATTGCATTTTTTTTATTATTGCTAATTTTTAATCACGCCCTACCAGTTGTAGATGAATCTCTCTTATACTCTATCTAAAGTAATATCCGTAAAGTCATTCAAGCAGAGGTGATTCAGCAGAATTTTTTTTTTTTATCTTTTATCTGAATACCAGGATGTTTCTCCACTAGTGAGTGATCTCTGGGGCAAAACGGACGTTATTGAACATAAAATACGGTCTAAGGACAAACAAAGCTATATACGTACCTTCGTATAGACTCCCAATGAAATTTCAAAATAGAGATAAATGACGAAGTTGAAAAAATTTTAGCAATAGGGGTCAATAGGAAATCAAATGGCCCATATAATTTTTCCCTCAAACGTCATGCCATAAAAGATCGGACTTGGCGTATCTGCGTAGATTTCTGTCGCTTAAACAAGGAAACGATTCCCGATCGTTTTCCAGCGCCATGTACCGACGATATCTTATCTCTGTTAGGTTAGAATAAATTTTTCACCAGCTTGGACTTACTTAAAGGCTTTCACCAGATACCATTACCTAAGTGATTGTACCTCATAAACCGCCTTCAGCACACTCAGGGGACATTATCAATTTTTACGGCGCCCCAATTACAATATAGTGCTTGGAGACTTTTAGGGGATACCCTACATGTCTATATGGTTGATTTTGTAATCTTTTCTAATACCTTAGAAGTACATTCACATAAACTAGAGCTAGTGCTACAGAGACAAAGACAAATAATCTCAGAGTAAAATATCTAAATGTGAGTTTCAAAACCGAACATGTTTATTTAGGTTTTATGTGTGTAGTCAAGGTCTTAAAGTAGTCCATGGTAAGGTGTCGGCTATTCATAACTTTCCAGGTACCTATTACGTAAGGGGGATACAGCACTTTTTGCGCTGTAGTAGGTATTACAATCGTATGTAAATATGTAACTCGTCAACCATGACAGCTCCTTTAACAGATCTTACGAAGAAGGGCGTAGATTTATTATGGTCTGAAAAGCATCAACAGGCGTTCGATATCTTAAAAAGCGGAATAATGCAGCTCACCTAACTTAAAAATCCCTGATTTAAATAAGGATTTTTTTTTCATTGGCAACAGACGCCTCAAGACCAAGGGTAAGAGGGGGTACTACTTCAGCAATATGATAAACAGTTCTTCCTATAAGCTTTTATTCAGTAATAAGCAAGGAAGGGCTAGGTATCGTTAACTCACTAGTAACATTTTAAGTTCATAATCTACAGCTATCCTGTTAAATCCTTACTGACCATAAGTCCCTTACCGGAAGTTTTTCAAACAAAGGCTTTAATCACAGTCCCACAAAAGAACTCGGCGGCATAATGATCATTCAGGTCTTTGGAGCCAAGTTAAGATATCTACCTGGGAAAGCAAATATCATAGCTGACGCATTATCCCGCAATCCCGCACCATACTGCAAAGAACCATTAATTGGACTAAAAGACATAGAAACATCCGTGCCTATTGTTAAAACCATATCTAAACAAGAAAATTCATTAACCCAAGGATCGGGAGCATTGAATATCTGGGTTGGAGCGCTGAACTGTTACAAACTGAACAAAGCAAGAGTCAACAGCAATAAGCAAAACAATAAACACTTCAAACGGAAACAGGGTCAGCAGCTAAGCAAAACAATAAACACTTCGAACGGAAACCCTAAAGCAAAAGTATATTTAATATATGTGTATCAGAATTATGTAATCAAATGTAATATTATATGTAGGTCCGTGACGAGGAAAACCCAAAGAACACAGCAAGTGACTAACGACCAGGTAGTAGTAATCTCTTTCATACCAATCGTCCTAAACTGGTTGCATTCCGTCATCCAGGGTTCTCTATTATGACACAGAAAGCCAAATCACTATTTTACTGGCCTACAATGCTTACAGATATAAAAAGCATATAATTAATTGTAACACGTGTCATGAAAACAAGGGACACACTTAGACACCTGTCAGTTTAAGGGCCTATCCCGTGCCAAATCAATCCTTGAGAGAATACACGTAGAATTATTAAGAGTCTGACAGAGGAAATAAACACTTCTTAGTGTTAATAGTTCCCTTGACACGTTATATAGAATTGATAGCACTAAAAAACAAACACCGCAATTGAGTGCACTAGGAATATTTATGAGTGCTAAATCAGTAAACATGGAATTCAACACATGATAATCTCTGACTCGGGTGGTGTAAATCAATAACAATCTCCTTAACTCGTTGTGTGAATTCCTTTCCATTAAGAAAACCAATACCATATTTTATCACCCAGAGTCA
The DNA here is from genome assembly GCF_015104395.2 of Macrobrachium nipponense. Classification (NCBI taxonomy): domain Eukaryota; kingdom Metazoa; phylum Arthropoda; class Malacostraca; order Decapoda; family Palaemonidae; genus Macrobrachium; species Macrobrachium nipponense. The sequence continues at coordinate 39,751,875 of NC_061099.1, read as the reverse complement.
ATTGGTTTGGTAGAATAAGAAATAAATAAGAAAGTGTCAAAGTCTTACGAGTTACATTCGTGATATTGGATCCGAACTGGATTATAGCGGTTCTCGCGGTTTTAAACACCTTTATCATTCATATCTTGTATCTATAGAATTGATACGCAAGTAGCCTTATACGGTACACCGCTAGACACTTTTCCACATATTCAAGCCAACCATTAATTTATCAAATATATATATATAAATAAATAAATAAAAAGTATGGATACAAGTGGAGTCGATATAATACACTCCGTAAGAAGTTGGAAGGGTTACAAATTATTATAAAAAAGGAATCACGATAAAAATCAATAGAAAAAAACGTAACCATAGGTTAATAAAATATCCAAATATATATGCATAAAGATTGAACACTTTTAGTTTAGTAGTCCATTCAGTATTCTAGGGATATTAATGACAAATAAAAGCTAAAGTTCAAACATATAACAAAACCTACTGACATATTGCGTCCCTGTGTTTATATTCGTAGCAATAAAAAAAAAAAAAATAATAATATATAAAAGAGATTTTTAAAGTCAGGAAGTCTAGAAGTGAAAATGTATATCTATGGAATAAATCCTATACAGATCTTTACAGGGCAAAATAATATATAGAATTTGTATGGAAACCCTTTTCATTAGTTTAAATAAGGAATATCTAATTTAACATAATTACATTTATTTTACAATTATGCAAATTTTCAACATGAAATAATATATTGTTCAATTTTTGGTACTGTTTTTTCAGACATTCTTCTCGTGTGGGTGGAGTATTAAAACAAAAAATACCCAATTTATACTAAAGTTGTATTTATTACAGCAAGTAACATAACTCTTAGCTGGCTGAGAGCAATCTCCTGCCAGGAGACGACATCATCAGTCCTGAAGGTGCATTGTTCCTTTTAACCTCAATATACCGCTTGCAAAGCAGGTTGGCTGGAGAGAGGAATGCTTAGCACGAACTTCTCATTGGCAAGGCAGACGTTAGGTACAAGTGGCTATCCGTGTGTGCAATGCAACTTTAGTTAAGGAATTGCAATCGTTTTAAAAATTAATGAACAAAATAAGCAAACAGAATTTCTATAACATCAAAATGAATTAATTTTTTTTTCTGAACCTCATAGACAATTAGAGTCAATAAATCAGCCTATGACATTGGTAAAAACGGACATTTAGAAAGTATCAGGTCATGGATATGAAATACTTGCAACATAGCCTATTATTCAATTCAAGTAAATCATCAATTCATAGGGAAAATGTCACATTTTCTGAAAAACCCAAAGTTTATATAGAAATTAGTTACATAGTGGGTTCTTTCATAGATCTCCCTGCCTAAAAAATTAACCTCAGAGGATGCGCGCAAGAAAATTGAATATGAAACTTTTGTTAGGGGCACATAGGATCGGATTTTATCACAGCTTAATTTTAGTAAGCATAGAGAATTACAGAATCATGATTAATATTCTCTTTGACTCTTATGTTGCCTGGCAATCTTACCAATAGCTTCCGTTTTCCACTTCTTTGTCTAGTAACTTACTACCAGTAATATCGAATTTTCTTTTCTTTGGGATTCGTATTGATATCTGTTTATTTTTTATAATTATGGATATATTTTTACAGTCATCAGAGACCTGGATAGGTTCACTCATTGTTATAATGCCATGGATGAAAAAGTTTGTACAGCTGACTCTTTTGAATTCCATCAAATATCACCGAATTCATGTGGGTTAAGTCTGGTTCTTAATGGCTTTTTCCCTCCCGTACTGTATGTTGTCTGAATTTACTTTGCCTTGTGACAAGTATAATTTCACTTACAAGCTGATTAACGGAACCTGGTTACCGTACCCTGCAGTAAGAGAGTTTCACATCGCAAACTTCAAAAACCCGCGGACGACTGCAGTGAAGTATCAACCGCCTACAATGTGAAAGGGAATAAGCACCATCACATGTGAACAAGCTTATTTCGTGGACTTCTTGGACCGACACTCGTATCCCGTCGTTAATCTCGTTTTAATGCGGAATGCTCTGGCAGCTGTCTCAATCGCAATCGACAACAAAAAGGGACATACTTCTGACAATTACGACCGAAGAGAATATTCAACTCTACGTTGCTGGTGCAGGACTCGTGCTGGGGATGATTTTATTCATCGCAAATGTATTCATATGGCATAGGATGCAGAGAACAAGTATGAGCGCAAAATAGAACGTTGGACCCTGCCCAGGCAATTCCCCTTGTTTTTAACCATTTGGAATTGGCCATTTCATTTGGCTCTAGGTGGTTGTCTGGAACTGTGTAATGGACGAAAAGTTGTTCGAAACGCTAGAATGTGCAGTGGGTATCACCTGGGTCATGTATCCTATATATATAAAGTATCATGTATCCTATATATAAATGATCATAAATAACAGAATCGAAATATAGCTGTGCGTGTACGCACTAGGAATCTATTTAAAGTACACCTAGATTAATCACTTAGATTAGTCGTTTATGTGAATCAGTTGTATTAAGTGCACATATATTGATCATAATTATATGAATCCATATACATATGTATAAATAAATCAGGTAGCCTATAATCAATCTGTTACCTTATATCTTACCAATTACTGCAGTTATATATGAGTTAGTATATGGATTAATGAACCAGTTATATATGAGTTAGTGTATGGATTAATGAACCAGTTATATAAAACTTAGTATATGGATTAATGAACCAGTTATATAAAAGTTAGCATAAAAATCAATGAATCCGTCAGCATAAAAAAATAATAATTTTTATCACTTCATATATGAATTTTTATCAGTTAAAATATGATTTTTATCATGTTAATCTTTATTCTATGCGATTATCAGAGTACATTATTATTTTCTGTAGCATATGTATCTTAAAGAGATGAAGTGAAAAACTGTATCAGTATATATCACGTGATCACTATTATTTACGAATATCATCATATGCATATTATGTCTTATATCTTATTACTTGAATCTGTATTTGTGTACACCATGAATTTTTTTTTTACTTATAAGTATTTTCTTTATATCTCTATATACTCACATAGTGTCTGTATCACACTCCTATAAGTCAAATGCAAGTCAAGCTTGAGTAATATTCAGTGGTTGGTTTTGTAGCTGACCGAACTTTTATGTAAGAGTTACATAATAAAAATATGGAATGTTATTCCATATATATAAAAAAAGAGGTCAACCAGATTGCTGCAGGAATGTGATCAGACAGAGACGATAAAGTATGTTAAGATGACGTATACAATAAAGTAGGCTAAGATGACATGCCGTCACCTGTGGTCCTTCATTTGTTTTGAAAACATTAGTCCAAGCTTCCTGCTTGAGACAACTACCGCCTACGTGATCTGTAACTATGTGATCTGCATGTATGTTCATATGTTCGAGCTACTGTCTGTTTCCTTTATGATTTGTAACCGAGATGGTAGTGAGAGTGGAATTAGCCATCATCATTGGCAGAAGCAATCAAGCCATCGTCATTAGAAGACGTGTACAATCCCAGAGTCAAAGTAACAGGGTCTGCTCAACTCGGCAGTGGGGGCGGAGCTAATACTGTGACATCAGAAGAGTAAAACGACTCGCGCTTCTCCATTGAATTACTTAAAGAAGCTTTAGTTTTTATACATTTAATCCATATCGAATGGTTTTTTTTTATAAAATCTGATAAAACCTGTAAAGAGGTAACATGCTTGATGTTTTTTAATAACCATTCAAAGTATATAGGGTCTGCTTAACTCGGCAGTGGGGGCGGAGCTAATACGGTGACGTCACAAGAGTAACACTCCAGTGTTTCTCCACTGAATTTCTTAAAGAACCCTTTGCGTGAAGTGTTCAACAAATTCCTGATCTGATGGTGAAGAAGCTAATATTACCTAAGTCAGTTGAATTGGTTTTTAACTCTCCGCGCCAATTAATAGCACGCCAATTTGTAGCACTATCATTCTCACTTAAAAGGCGTTCACACCTATTTACAGTAACATCAACACCAGGTGCGGGCCTCCTAACTACAGATTTACTTTCGCACTCGTAGAATATAGTACTCAGATTACCTTCAAAATTGTCAATACCTTCATCAAAAGTAGGTTCTCTATGTTTCGCCAACTCACTGACAAACAATTCTTGATTCATTTGTTCTGACATTATAGGCGGAGTCACATATTTATTAGTAGCTTTACTTTGCAACACGGCATGACCACCGAGCTGAGACGCTCTTTCTTGTATATGAGTTAAATCGAGGCAAGGGCATATAAAGGCTAAGGATAAGGGTGCACGATTAGAAGGTAATCTTAAATCCTGGATTATTTCGAAACTCTTAACAATGTGCATGTACTCATGAGATATCAAACAAGAATCAAGCTCAGACACCCACAGTTGTCCCTGCCTGTAAGTAAGACCTCCCTTGAATTGCCTGCAAGACGTTTGAAGATTGTTAACAACCAAAAGTTTTTCATCCACACAAATCCCGAGTAACATCCTCCCAATGTCATTAGGGTTAGGTACGGCGTCCGGGATAGTAGGGTAAGAATAGCTAGGTAGATTCCCTCACACAGGCAAGTCACGGAGACAGACACCAAAAGGAGCGTTTAAACCACACAACCACCTACATAAGACTTAACTTTCTCCTGTATTTGACTAAGTAAGGTGAATCAGATGGGGGGACATAACAAAAACCAAATAACACATTCGGCACACAACTGATTGTGAGCCACACCTGATCACTAATACTTATATCTTCAATCACAACATAAGAAAAAAAGACACCTATGGATCAAAACACATGTAGTACCTCCGCGGTGTTCTGCGTTCCTATTACGACTAGTACAGGAGAGTTGGCTTCAATCAATATATCCTTCATACCTGGCCCTTACCCTCTCCGCCTGCTTTCATGGACAATTCACGCTTTATCCAAATCTTCCTGCCACCTTTCTGTCCTCACTTATTCTGTGATACACTGCTTCTCTCACGTGACCCTCACTCTTTATATGAACCCCTAAAATATCTATGCGAAAACCAGCTGCTTCCAATCTTTGACCCTACAAGCTATACTAGATTCACATCAACCGTGAATTTGATGTCTAGGCCAGTCCCTTACGACGCTCCTGATTGGCTGTTGATAAGCCAATCACAGGGCTGGAAACGCTCCTCAGTCTCTCTCGAGAGTTCACATAGGCAGGATGTATGTATGTTCCACCTCTCCTGAGGGATACTTTTGAAAAACGTATCCCTCAGGAGAGGTAGAACATAGATCCTACCCATGTGAACTCTCGAGAGAGACTGAGGAGAGTTTCCAGCCCTATGACTGGCTTATCAACAGCCAATCAGGAGCGTCGTAAGGGACCAGCC
>NC_061099.1:39728984-39731484 GCF_015104395.2 Macrobrachium nipponense | reverse complement strand
AAAAATTATTTCAAAAATTTCTTTAATTAAAAAGGATCATGAATGTAACATAAAACGTTCAAATAAATTACAATTTTAGTATCAAATTTTCGTTACTTTTTCAGTTTTATTTCTATTAAAATAGTTATTTTAAAAGATGGCTGCAGTGCAAAAAGTAATTTGATTTGAATACAACATTTGAAGGATTTTCCCTCACTTTTTGATGACTGGTTTTTATTTTTAGAAATTAATATAATATAAAAAATTTAAAGTTTTTTTTTTTGATGACTGGTATTTTTTTAATAATTTAAAATATCGTCTAAAAATAACACAATGAATTTAAAATAAACAGTTTAAAAATCATAGTCTGGATACAATATTTTGGGAGTTTTGCCTTCTTATTTATGACTGACTTTGATACCTAAAATCGTGTAAAAACACGCCTAAGAAGGGGACAATGAAAGTTTCAAAATAATTTAAATTTTTGCATAGTATTTTTGAGTTTTTCCTCTTTTTGTTGGCGGAGTTTTGTTTCAAAATCTATTACAACAAAAACGAAACCTAAGAAAGCTTCAAAAATATTTCAATTTTACCATAAAAAGTGTATATGAATAAAAAAAAAGGACAAAATAAGAGACCTAAAAAGCTTTAAAATGATTTCAATTTACATATAATATTTTACCACACATAGTGTATTAAAATTATAAAATGACAAAAAAGATACCTAAAAAAAAGCCTTAAATATTTCAATTTAGATACAATATTTTACCATAAATAGTTTGTTTAAATTAAGATATATTTAATTAACATTTTTATAGTACACTAATTGTCAAAATATATGCGATTTTCAAATGATTTATTTAAAAGCAGTTTAAAAAAGAATTTAATTTGAATACAATATTTTTATTAAATTTACCGTTTTTTAGGACTAATTTTTATTTCAAAAATTATTTAAAAATTGGCTTAAAATAGGGCAATGAATAGCATATAAAAATTAAAAACATTATCAATTTTTGAGTTTTTCTCCCTTTGTTAAGGCTGCTTATTGATGAAAATGAATTAGAAAAGCAACTAAAAAATTTGTGAAAGACAAATACATTTGTCTCAAAAGTCTTTTAAAAATCGCATAAATATATGTAAATAAATGTAACTTAAAAGTTTAAAAAAATATTTTAATTTTAGTACAAAATCTTAAAGTTTTTTTTTCATCTTTTTGATAAATTTTTTTTAGGAGTTTTACCCTCTCTTTGGTGATTAATCTTTATTTCAAAAATCAATTAGAAAATCGCCTAAATTTTTAGTAGATTGATTAATGTAACATGAAAAGTAATAAAAAATATTTAAATTTTACCACTTACTATGGTGGCTGTTATCTGTTTCAATTAATCATTATAAAAATTCTCCGAAAAATAGTTCAAAAAATGAAACAAAGAAAAGCTCTAAAAATATGGGTTTATTGGGTCCATTTTTGGGAGTTTTGCCCTCTTATTTGGTGACATAGTGAAAAATATTGTATTTAAATTGAAAGATAAAATAATCGTTTTTTTCGCCCACCCCCCTTTTTCAGGCTCTTCTTATACTTATTTTTGATACAAAAATCCGCCAAAATAAAGGAGGTAAAAACTCTCAAAAATATTAGGCAAAAATTTATATATTTCTTAAATCATTTTATTACATTTATTGCCCGAATTTCAGGTGTGTTTTTAAATAATTTTCGAAATAAAAATCAGTCATCAAAAATCAGGCAAAATATAAAAATATTAGATTTAAATTAAACCTTTTTCAAACTGCTTTTAATTTGAAGTTCATTGTCCTAATTTTAGCCAATTTTCTAAATGAGTTTTGAATCAAAAATCATCCATCACAAAGAGGAATGAATTTCAAATAGACATGTTAAAATAATTATTTAATTTTTATGACTGATTTTTTTTCATACATAATTATAAAAATCGCCTAAAAATGGGACATGGAATTTAGCATAAAAAGCTTTAATAAATATTCCAGTTTTTCCACAATATTTTTAGGTTTTTGTCTTTGTTTCAAATATCATCATAAAAATGCTAAAAACAAAATGAAAATGAAAAAAGATTAAAATATATATAAATTTAAATGAAATATTTAACGCGTTTTAGTCCTCCTTTAGATGTGTAATTTTTGTTTCAAAAATCTTTTAAAAAACCACATACATTTAAAAAAAAGTTTCAATTTTGGTACACAATTTTTTAGAGTTTGTTTTCATCTTTTGATGCAAGAATTTTGTGCCAAGAATCATCATAAAAATCACCTAAAAAGGAGGAAAAAAATACAACATTTATGAAAATTTTGTAGTCGATTTAATTCTGACTTCTGTTTCCATAATCATTCCGAAAATTACCTAAATCAGGACAATGAATATAACATAAAAGTATGGTTTAAAAAAAATAATTATGAAATAAATTCTTTGGGAGTTTTTCACCCCATTTTGAAAACTAATTATGAAAATCACATGAAAAGGACAAAAAATGAAATAAAAAACTTATTT
>NC_061099.1:39688984-39713984 GCF_015104395.2 Macrobrachium nipponense | reverse complement strand
TTAATTATTTTTATTTATTGCATTTATTTTATTTATTTCCTTTTTTTTTTATTTTTTTTTTTTTTTATTCATTTATTTTTATTTTTTCTTATTGTTTTTTATATTTTTTTTTATTACTTTGATTTATTTCATTCTTTTTAATCATTTATTTATGTTTATTTATTTTTGTTGATTTATTTTTATTTATATATTTGTTTTATTATCTGATTTTCTTTTATTTATTTATGTTTTGTTCTTATTTGTTTATTTTTATTTGTGTTTTTCTTTATTTATTTATTTTCATTTATTTATTTTTTTTTTATTTATTTATTTATCTTAATTTATTTTTTTTATTTATTCAGTTTATATTTATTTATTTTCATTTTTTTTATTTTTTTATTTATGTATTATATTTTATTTTTATTATTTATTATTTTTATTTATTTATATAATTTTTATTTTTATTTATTTATTTATTTACTTTTATTTATTTATCTATTTATCTTTTTATTTATTTTTTCTTTATTTTTTTCCTTTATTTTTTTATTATTTATATCTAATTATTTATTTTTGTTTTATTTATATTTATTTATTTATTTTATTTTATTTATTTATTTTTATTTATTTTTATTTATTTATTTATTTTCATTTATTTATTTTATTTATCTATTTTTATTTATTTGTTTTTTTTCATTTTTCTTTAATTATTTATTTTATTTATTTAAATATATTTTTATTTATTTAAAATCGAACAGGAAAAGATACCAGAAGAATGGCGGGAAAGCATATTGATACTATATTTAAAGGTAAAGGTGATGTCCAGGAATGTAGTAATTATAGAGGTATAAAACTAATGTCTCACACGTTGAAGATTTTGGAAAGAATAATAGATAGCAGGCTGAGAGAGGAAGTTAGAATAGGGAAGGAACAGTTAGGATTTATGAAGGGAAGCGGCACAACGGATGGAATATTTTGCATAAGGCAGCTAATGGAGAAATTCAGAGAAAAACAACGAGACCTGCATTTGGTATTCATAGACCTTGAAAAGGCCTATGACAGAGTGCCAAGGCAAGAAATATGGAGATGTTTGAGGGAGAAGATGGTGCCGGAAAAGTATGTCAGAATTATTCAAGAGATGTACAGGAATGTGTATACTAGAGTGAGGAGTAGTGTTGGAGAGACGGATGGATTTGAGATAGGAGTGGGACTACACCAGGGGTCAGCACTTAGCCCATTCATCTTCAACATCGTGATGGATGTAATGACCAGGGATGTTAGAGAAGCAGTGCCATGGTGCATATTATACGCTGATGACATTGTGTTGTGTTCAGAGGGGAAGGAGGAGTTGGAGGGGAGGTTGGAGAGGTGGAGAGCAGCACTTGAGGAGAGAGGAATGAGAATAAGCAGATACAAAAACCGAAATATGTGTTCTAGTTAATTAATTTAGATCCTTCCGCTCCCTACTCTTCTACTTACTTTCAAATGTCCTCCCTATTAAGGTCTGTCTGGCGGTTCTTTTCACTTGGTGGAAGTAGCATAAGATTGGGATGGGGAAGAAATAAAGAAAGTACAGAAGTTCAAGTACTTAGGGTCCGTATTAGAGGATAGTGAAGCATGGACCAAGAGGTGAGACACCGAATTCAGGCAGGATGGAATAACTGGAGGGCTGCATCAGGGGTACTCTGTGACAAGAAGGTCCCTCTGAAATTGAAAGGAAAGTTCCATAGGACGGTGGTCAGACCAGCAATGTTATATGGAACAGAAACAGGAAGTATGAGGAAAACAGAGGAGAAGAAGATGGATGTAGCAGAAATGAGAATGTTGAGATGGATGTCGGGAGTAACAAGGGAAGATAGGATTAGAAATGAGTATATAAGAGGATCGAGAAAGGTAGCTGAAATATCGAAGAAAATACAGGAAGGAAGGCTTCGATGGTATGGACAACCTATTACGAAGGGAGGACATCATGTTTGGAAGACATACGATGGAAATGGAAGTGCGGGGTAGAAGGAAGAAGGGAAGACCAAGAAAGAGATGGCGTGATTGTGTAAGGGAAGATATGGAATTGAAAGGTATAAATGAGAACGAGGCACAAGACAGAAATCGATGGAGACGACTCATTCGCAATGGCGACCCATATAAAAATGGGTTTAAGCTAGGAAGAAGATTTAAATATTTTTATTTATTTCTTTGGTTTTTCTTTATTTATTTATTTTTATTTATTTATTCATATTTTTTATTTATTTTTATTTATTTTTTATTTTTATTAATTTATTTTTTATATTTATTTCTATTTATTATTATTATTTATTTATTTATTTTTATTTTTTTTTTTTTATTTATTTTTTTTTTCTTTGTATTTATTTTTTTTTTTTTTTTTATTTGAATTTATTTATTTTAATTTTGTTTATAATTTTTTTTATTTTTATTTTTATTTATTTATTTTTTGTTTATTTATTTATTTTTATTTATTTATTTTTATTTGTTTATTTACTTTTATTTACTTATTTATTTATGTATTTATTTTTAGTTATTTATTTAACTTTGATTTATTTATTTATTTATTTATTTATTCTTATATATTTATTTATTTATTTATTTTTTATTTATTTTTTTTATTTACCTTATTTTTATTTATTTATTTAGTTTATTTATTTTTTATTTTATTTTTCTCATTTATTTATATTTTTATTTATTTATTTTCTTATTTATTTATTTATTTTTGTTTATTTACTCAATTTTTTTTATTTATATATGATTTTATTTTTATTTATTTTTATTTGTTTATTTATTCTTATATATTTATTTTATTTATTCATTTTATTTATTTACTTTTATTCATATATTTTTTATTTATTTATCTATTTTTATTTATTTATTTTTTATTATTATTCATTATTTATTTTTAATTATTTATTTATATTTATTTATTTTATTTATTTATTTATTTTTACTTATTTATTTATTATTATTTATTTATTTTTTATTTTATATTATTTATTTTATTTTTATTTATTTATTATTTATTTAAAAAAAAAGATTTTTTTTCATTTTTATTTATCTATTTATTTTTATTTTTATTTATTTTTATTTATTTATTTATTTATTTTTAATTTATTTATTTATTATTTGTATTTATTATTTATTTTTATTTTTATTTATTTTTATTTACTTATTTTTATTTATTTTATTTTCATTTACTTATTTTTTATTTTATTTTTTATTATTTATTAATTTCTATTTATTTTTTTTATTTTTATTTTTATTTATTTTTTTATTTTTATTTATTTATTTATTTTCTATTTATTATTTATTTTTATTTATTTATTTTTATTTATTTATTTTTTGTATTTATTTATTTATCTATTTATATTTATTTATTTTTATTTATATTTATTTCTATGTATCTTTATTTATTTATCTATCTTTGATTTTTTTTATTTTTTATTTTATTTATTTTTATTCATTTATCTTTTATTTCGTCTATTTTTTATTTTCATCTGGTTTTTAAATTTATTTATTTGATTTTTTATTTAATTTGTTCAATTATTTATTTGTATTTGTTATTATTTATTTCTATTTCTTTATTTATTTTTATTTATTTTTATTTAATTTATTTTTTCTACTTTATTTTTCTTTATTTATTTAATTATTTTTAATTTATTTTTATTGTTTTGGTATATTTATTTATTCATTTATTTATTTTTATTTCATTATTTTTGAGTTTATTTATTTTATTTATTTAGTTATTCCATTTATTTATTATTTTCATTTTAAATTACTTATATTTTATTTTTTATTCTATAAACTACTTTCTTTGTATTTTTATTAATTTTATTTACTTATTTCTTTATTTATTTATTTATTTGAATTTACTTTATTTATTTTTTATTTATTTAGTTTATTTACTTTTATTTTTTATTTTTTTATTTTTTATTTATTAATTTATTTTCTGTTTTATTTATTCTATTTATTTTTTATTTATTTTTCTTACGTTATTTTAATTTATTTTTATTTATTTAATTTTATTTATTTCATTTATTTTCATTCAGTTTTCTATTTTATTTATTTTCATTATTTACCTTATTTTTGTTATTTAGTTGAGTTTTTGTATTTTATTGATTTTTATTTATTCATTTTACTCACTTATTTTGTTTTTTATTTTTTTTGAAAGTTTTTTATTTATTTAATTTTTTTTAATTTTTTTATTTTTTTATTTTTTTTATTTATTTTTATTTTTATTTAATTTTTTTAATTTGTTATTTTTTGATTTTTTTATTTATTTTTATTTTTATTTATTTTTTTGTTTTTTTTACTTTTAAGTATCAGTTAAATCTATAATTTTGTTTATTTATTTCTTTATTTATTTCTATTTATTTATTTATTACAATTTAAATTTTAATTTATTTTCTGTTAAATTTATTTATTTTTCGTTTATTTGGTTTTTATTTCTTTTTTTTATTTTTAATTTCTTTTTTTTATTTAAGTTTTTATTTTAGTTTTTTTTATTTTAAATTATTTATTCTTATTTATTTATTAATTATTTTTATTTTTTTATTTATCTATTTTATTTATTTTATTTGATTTTATTTAGTTTTATTTAATTTCTTTATTTATTTATTTTTATTTTTATTTAATTAATTCTTTTTTTTTTCTTTTTGTTTTTTTATTTATTTAGTTTTCTTTATGAAATTTATTTTTTTATTTATATTATTTTTATTTATTTTTAGTTTATTTGATTTATTTCATTTCGGTTTTATTTATTTATTTTTTATTTCTTTATTTCTTTCTTTTTCTTTTTTGTTAAATTTTCTTTATTTTTATTTATTTGTATTTTTATTTATTTTATTTAATTATTTATTTATTTTTATTTTATTTTCTTTACTTATTTCTTTTCTTTATTTAGTTTCATTTATTTGTTTTTATTTATTTTTCATTTTGGTAATTTTTATTTATTTTTATTTATTTTTATTTATTTTTTATTTTCATTTATTTATTTTTTCTTTATTCATTTATATTTAATTTATTTTTGTATTTATTTATTTTTTATTTATTTATTTTCATTTACTTATTTTTATTTTATTTACTTTGTTTATTTATTAATTTTAATTTCGTTTATTTCTATTTATTTAATTTATTGTAGTTTTTGATTTATTCATTTTTTATTTATTTTTTTCTATTTTTAAGTTATTTGTATTTATTTTTATTTTATTATTTATTTCCTATTTAATTTTTTTATTTATTTTCATTTTATTTTCATTTTATTTTTTTTACTTTTTATTTAGTTTATTTATTTTAATTTATTTGATTGTTATATATTGATTTTTATTTATTTTTTTATTTATTTTATCAACTTTTATTTATTTTATACAATTTTTGTTTATTTTCATTTATTTATTTTTATTTATTTATTTTTATTCATTTATTTTTATTTATTTATTTTTATTTATTTATTATTTTTTTAACTTTATTTATTTATTTGTTTTTATTTATTTATTTATTCATTTTTATTTATTTATTTTTATTTATTTTTATTGTTTTTAGTTTTATTTATTTATTTATTTATTTTTATTTATTTATTTTTATTTATTTATTTATTTATTTGTTTATTTTATTTGATTACTTATATATTTATTTTTATATAACTATTTATTTATTTTTATTAATTTATTTACTTATTCTTATTCTATTTATTTATTTTTATTATTTTTTATTTATTATTTATTTATTATTTTTTTTTTTATTTATTTATTATTATTTTATTTTTATTTATTTCTTTTTATTTATTTATTTATTTATTTTTATTTATTTACTTTACTTTTATTTATTTTTACTTTATATATTGAATTTTTATTTATTCATTTTTATTCATTTATTTATTTATTTTAATCTATTTTTTATTTATTTATTTATTTAATTTAATTTTTTTTATTTATTTAATTTTTTTATTATTTTCTTTATTTATTTATCTATTTATTTATTTTTTATTTATTTTTTTATTTATTTATATTTATTAATTTCTATTCATTTTGATTTATTTTTATTCATTTATTTTTTCTTATTATTTATATTTATATTGTTTATATTTTTATTTATTTTTATTTTTATTTATTTATTTTTCATTTATTTTATTTTATTTTATTCTTATTTAATTTATTTATTTATTTTTTATTTGTTTTTTATTTAAAATTAATTTGTTTTTTTATTTCTTATTTTTATTTATTTATTATTTATTTATTTATTTATTTATTTATTTATTTGTTTTTATTTTATTAACATTATTTATGTTTATTTTTCTTTATTTATTTTTTTCTTTATTTCTTTTTATTTTTTATTCATTTATTTAGTTTATTTATTTTAATTATTCTTATTTATTTATTTATTTATTTTTTTTTATTTATTTAATTTTTTATTTATTTATTTCTTTTTATATTTATTTCTTTATTTTTTATTTATTTCTTTGTTTATTTATTAATTTTTTTTAAATTTTTTATTTTTATTTATTTATTTTATTTAGTTTTCTTTATTTAATTCTTTATTTTTATTATTATTTTTTTCTATTTTTTGTTTTTATTTATTTTTATTTACTTTATTTATTTTATTTAATTTTTTTTTTATTTATTTATTTAGTTATTTATTTATTTTTATTTTTTTTATTTTTTTTATTTATTTTTTTTATTTTTAGTTTTTCTTTGATTAATTCCTTTTTATTTATTTTCTATTTTTTTATTTATTTTTTATTATTTTTATTTATTTTTATTTATTTACTTTTTTATATTTATTTTTTTTATTTTTTTATATATATTTATTTATTTCTATTATATTTATTTTTTATTATTTATATATTTTTAAATTATTTGATATATTTTTTATCTATTTTATTTATATATATATATATAGTATAATATATCTATATATATATATATATATATATCTATATATATATTTATATATATTATATATTATTACTTTGTGGGTACGTGGTAGAGATCCACTCTTGTGGGGATTTTCAGCTTGAAAAAGCCAAAAGTGGCTGACGACAGCTCATTGTTTTTATAAATATATTTTGTAAAGAGCACCATAGTGAATCCTTGATATACATACTTTCAGTGTTACAGTGCATTTTTCAGCTATATATATATATATATATATATATATATAGATATATATATATATATATATATATATATATATATATATATATATATATACAGTATATGTACTATACATGTGTTTGTTTGTGTAAATACAAACCACATTGCTTATTTTTATTATGTGTAGGGCTTTTAAATTAAAAGCTGGTTGTATTGATGAGTGAGATTTGGAGTGATTAAGTTATTTTTCCACATCGCCTAAAGCACGTCATGGTGCGGTGGGGTGGGTGGCGGTTTAAATAATATAGATACTCGATATATGGCTAGGTGAGCCCACAGTTTTATAACATTAGCAGAAAACAAAAGAATGCTTTTTTCAGGTTAGCATTAACGTAAAATATGATCAAAGCGATTAATAAAAAAAATAAAAAATTAAGCAGAATATAATGACTTATACGAGAGCGCCATTTAAAAGTACTGAGAATAATTTTAATTTCTTTTGTGTAAGCTGTACAGGCAGCGACGTGACAATCATTTTAAGATATAAAGCCAGGGAAAATTTGAGCAAGTCGCATATGGCTTAAATAAACTTAGCTCTTTAAATGTATCATACATATTAATTTATGATAACACTGTTTATTGATTTGTTTATTGAGTTAATACTTGTTAGCATAATAATAACATTCCATTGCACTATTGTGTCCGGTAATTAAATAGTATTAAAGTAAATGCGCTTTTCCTCCCGAATAATCTATCTTACCATATTATTATAAATATAAATAATACATTATAGGATCAATAAAAAACAATGTGGAATACTTTTGCCCTAACCTTAATAGTGCAAGAAGTGCGGTAAGAAATAAAAAGGCGATATTCTATGTTTCATACAAGCAGAAATTTAATTCTTGTAATTTTTTGCGAAAGTATAAAATTTTTTTTCAAAATTTCACTCATGTACACATTTGCGATGGTAGTCTAATCTCATTAACCCTGGATAGGTTAGCTGGGTTGGGCACGACCCAAGGGGTGTTCCAAAAAACATTTTCTTCCCATATATCATCGTCTATCTCGAATCTGGGTATGATTGATCTGCAAAAGGATAGCAGAACACACACTACAATCATGTCAAAACTTGCGTTTGCCTTGCCTTTGTCCTTTCCCCTTTTCTGATTAATAGTTTGTTTTAAACATGTGTGTGATACAAAGGCAAAGTTATCATGTAGTGATTTCCTGTCTGACACTGTTGACTCTGGGATAGTCTTATATTGGTGTGTGTACATTATGCATGTCATTGGTTGTGGCTGGGATGACTTATATTGCCATTTATCCCAATTTCTTTCGAATGCCAATTTCTCAGTTTTTTTTTTTTTTTTTTTTTGCATTTTTCATCAACAATGGCCAGCAGGCAGCATTCTCTGGGGATGGATGTCATCAACTTACTTCTAATGGAATTATAAAGTGATTTTGATGATAATTTAGAGGTTGCTGACAACTCTCTATGGCAAGAAGCCAAGTTTGTGTAACAGAGTTGGACACGAGGGTGATGACCTTGAAATGATTACGACACAAGAGGGGGAGAGAGGGGGTGGGATGTAGTTGGGGTCTGCCTTTTCTGGTGACAGATTACATGAGCTTATGTCAATAAATCATGACACACTGTCGAGAGAGAGAGAGAGAGAGAGAGAGAGAGAGAGAGAGAGAGAGAGAGAGAGAGGGAATAACATTTCTGATATGAGAGTAAATTACATCTTAGTGCAGATCTTTTTACATAATTCCATTCTAGGATAATATGAGTTTATTCTATAAAAAAATTAGCCTTTTCTTATTTCATTTAGGTACCAAAATAATTCGTGAAATTTTAACAATTTTTTTGGCCAAAAAACATACCCTTTTTTTATCTTTTTTTTTATTTTCACCTCTATAGGTCCGACACCTTTTCTGGCAGTCACATATTATAAATAGTAGTTTTAGGTAGGATTCCCTCAATTTTTGTGTGTATATACCATATTTTGTATTTTTTATAAACATTTTCATAAATTATTGTTTGAGACAGAGAGAGAGAGAGAATAACATTTCTGATATAACAGTAAATTACATCTTAGTGCAGATCTTTTTACATAATTCTGTTCTAGGATAATATGAGTTTATTCTATAAAAAAAAATTAGCCACTTCCTATTTCGTTTAGGTACCAAATAAATTAGTGAAATTTTGACATTATTTTTTTAAGGCCAAAAAAACTCACCCTTTTTTTCTCGTTTCAGATTTTGACCTCTATGGGTCCGACACCTTTTCTGGCATCACATATTGTAAATAATAGTTTTAGGAAGGACTCCCTCAATTTTTGTATGTATATAGCGTGTGTTGTATTTTTTGTAAATATTTTTGTTAATTATTTTTTTATATACCTTTTTTTATAAATATATTTGTAATAAATATTTAAATTGTAGATGGGTATGATTTATCTACTCAGTAGTGTTCGGCAATGGTGAAATTGATTTTAGAAATTAAAATGT
This sequence comes from Macrobrachium nipponense, assembly GCF_015104395.2. NCBI lineage: Eukaryota > Metazoa > Arthropoda > Malacostraca > Decapoda > Palaemonidae > Macrobrachium > Macrobrachium nipponense. Next base: position 39,704,397 of record NC_061099.1, on the reverse strand, counting down.
ACAGCATAGCTACAGTTTTTGAATTTTCACAAATTTTTCTGGGCACTTGGGTCGAGGTCGACCCCACAAACCTTTAAAGGGGCACCAAAATAGCGATACCTGTCCAGGGTTTTAATATCTTCTTCTCCTTTTTATGTTGAACATTAATTTGAAATGAGATAATTTTATGGTCGCTTTTGCCTAGATTTGCAACTACTGAAAGGTGAGATACTAGATTATCTTCCGTTGATAGGACGATGTCTAGTATGTTGTTTCCTCTAGTGGGTTTGTCAACCCATTGGTAGAGGAATTCATTTTTTACAAAATCTAAAAGTCTCTTTCCTTCTACATTTGATGAGGAGGTCATCGTTTCCCAATGTACTGCTGCATTGAAATCTCCCATTATTATGCAGAGTTGGTTGTTTGTCTCTTGTCCTAGTAGTGCATACAGCTCATCATCGGACATTTGTGATTGGTGGGGAGGTCTATACACTAATATTACAGTTATCTTCCTCCTTAGGCTGTTTATACTGATGCCAATCACTTCTTGCATGGTTGTAATTTTACACTCTATTGGACTGAGGTGGTCCCTAACATATAACATAACGCCTCCACCTTTTTTATTGAGTCTATCTTTTTTTAACAATTTATATCCAGCTATCTGGTACTCTCCTTTTTTGAACAATTTATATCCAGCTATCTGGTACTCTCCTACGAAGTCTCTTGTATCTATGTTTCTGTGATACCTATTATGTCTAATTCCTCACTCGCTACCAATGCTTTGAAGATATCTATTTCGTTCCGAATTGATTGTGCATTAAGCTGTGCCACTCTAAGGGACTTTTCTATCTTCTCTTTTGTCCTTGGTGGCTTTATTAGTTTCCCTGACTGTCACTGTTACCTGCAGTGCTACTACTAGCCAGCTTCTGGGAGCTTTCCGATTTCTTAACTTGAAAGTTCAGTTCACTGAGGTGTTTCAAGAGGTTTTTGTTGAGAAAGTTTCCTATTAGTTTTGCTCCTTCCTTATTCAAGTGAGTTCCATCTCTTTTATATAGTTTTTTATTCCCTATAAATCTGTCCCATAAGTTTACAAACCTTACACCTTTTACTTAGCATATTAATTCCAGACTGTCATTGATTCCAATTGCCTTGCTAAGGGAGTAATGGCTTACATTGGTTCTGGGCAAAAGTCCTATAAGAGTGCCGTTATCAGTTTTCTCTTTGATGTTCTCTGCAATTTTAGTCAAGTTGGCTACAAGGCCTTCTGTCTGGACCAGTTCCTCCGTCTTTTAGAAACAAGTCATTTCCTCCTTCCTGCACTATGATTGCACTTTTTCTACTATTTACCTTGATTTTTTTTACTGCCTCAGCTATCTTCTTTGCTCCTGCACCTGGGTAAGAATTTACTTTTCTCTTACTTCTGTTTTTGGCGACAAAATTTAAGCCCTGCTCTTTTACTAACGAGTCTCCGATTGTTTCCTCTTCTGCTTCTGAGAGCACAGCAAATCTATTCGTTGTGTCGATTCCATTTTGGGGACAATTGTGTTTTCTGGCTGCTATTACTCTTCTACCAACAACTCTCTTGAATTCATCATCTTCATTATTGTAAGCTTCTTTCTTTGTACCTAGTCTAGTGCTTGTTTCTGTTTCATTTCTGGTTCTGGTCTTAAGCAATTGTTTTCTAATCTCTACTATACTCTCGCCCTTTTCTACTATGTCGTTGTTCAATTCCTGTTTTTCTTTCTTAAGGTTTGTAACTTCACTTCGTAGGTCTCCAATTTCCTTTTCCATCCTGTCTTCTCTTCTCTTGCCTTCAAGTTTGTCCTTTGTCAACTTCTTTAGTTCCTTTGCTAATTCTTCTACTTCCCTCCTTAGTTTAGCTATCTCCTGTTCTTGTTGACAGGAGAGACAGACACTGAGACTACCTAGCTTTGATGAGCATGCCTCTTTGTAGTCTACGCGCCACTTGTTAACACTGCATTTCGCACATGTGTGATTTAGCTGTAACTTTTCTTGAGTTATCTTAGTGTCTTGGTTTCAATAGTTCTACCTGTGCTTTTAATTCAGTATTCTTTCTATTGTGACCAGTTGAAAAGGAAAAAAAAAGGGGGGGGGGCGTGTGGGGTGGTTGGGTACTCCCACAGTCGCCACATTCGCTTATCCATGGACAGTTTTCCATAGTTCGTCGCCAGGATACCTTTTATCGCTGCCACACTAACATACGGTCTCCCTGTTGTCAGACGATCCCAAACGTGTCGCAGCTCCCAACCGAGCAACACATTTAGCCCAAGCAAATGATTTCTCACCAGGAGTGAACAGCAGCATCCCTTAAATTACTAAATTTCCAACAGCCATAGAGAGAGAGAGAGAGAGAGAGAGAGAGAGAGAGAGAGAGAGAGAGAGAGAGAGAGAGCGAAAGAGGGAGAGAAAGAGAGAGAGAGAGATTAAGGGAGAGAGAGAAAGATTAAGGGAGAGAAAGACAGCGAAAGAGGGAGAGGAAGAGAGAGAGTGAGAGATTAAGGGAGAGAGACACACCACACACACACACAGAAAGCGGAAGAGGAAAAGACTGAGAGAGATTAAGGGTGGAGAGAGCAGAGAGAGAGAGGGAGAGAGAGAGAGAGAGAGAGATGGAGAACGAGAGAGAGAGAGAGAGAGTAGACGTGGCAACCAGTAAATTGTCAAAGAAGGTAACATGTTTACCTCGAGATAAAAAAAAAAAGCACGTAAAGAACAGCGATTAAGGTCGTTACTGATAAAAGAAAGTGCACTACCATACACAAATAAGGAGAGAGAGAGAGAGAGAGAGAGAGAGAGAGAGAGAGAGAGAGAGAGAGAGAGAGAGAGAGAGATCTTTGCAATAAAAGGCTACGAATAAATTTGCAGACAAAAAACGTTACAGAGAAGGAGAAACTATAAACAAATGAAAGGAGATATTAAAATAACAAACGGCCATTTCATGTTAATATCAGGAGGAGGAGGAGGAGGAGGAGGAGGAGGAGGAGGAGGAGGAGAGAGCAGAGAGAGAGAGATTGAGAGAGAGAGAGAGAGAGAGAGAATCATGAACTTGCTCAAACATGGAAAAAGGAGTGATTCAAAAGACGTTAGAAAGTGTGTGAAGCTCCGAGCTTCATATCATGAGACATTTGAACATTATATCCACATACAGTAACTCATTTTTAGTTACGTAAAACAGCTGAAATGAATGGAATAATAATGTTGAGCAATCACTTACCCACTTATATATATATATATATATATATATATATATATATATATATATATATATATATATATATATATATATATATATATATATATATATATATATATATATATATATATATTGTTACATTTATTGATCTTCTCGTCTACCCAGAATTTCTAGATATTAGTTAGCCTAAAAGAGCAGCCATGGTTTCTCCTAAAGCAGTGAGTTTGGGCGAGAACATCCCCCCCCCCCCCCCTCCCCGGTTAGGAAGGGGTGAAAAGGAATTTCCGGTCAGACTAAATCTTAGGGTAAGACGGGCAAGTCACAAGATTTGCTGGATGATGATTTCCACTTTCAGGCAGTGCCCGAGGCGGTGTATGAAATCCCCGTGGTTCCAAGACACCCAGCATCTCTCGCAGTCGAAGCAAGGCCTAAATCAAGGCAAACGCACCTCTTCTCCTCTCTGACGGGAAGTCAGCCCTTTGTCCAAACACTGGTGGGACCATCTCTTCATAGCGCGACCCATGTTCCAGCCTCAAGTATTTAAGGTACATCTAGAAAGTGTAAAACTCCAAACCAGCTCTTTTTCTCCAAGACGACTCTTGCTGATTTCATTTTCAAATTTCCCTTGTATCGCTTCTACATCAAAAGCCCTTTGTCCTCATCGGGCCATGTGCTTCCCCTTGTGACTTGGTAAAGCTTCAGTCTTCAGTGCATACCTCAGTTAAACACTAGAGTTCCTTTTCCCCAGTGTGCTAGAGACAAACTGAATAATCGTAACTGATGCAAGGAGTCTTCCCTTTTATTTATTTTTGTGTCTAATCTGGGATTTTTTCCAGATTTGCTGAGTCACGTGTCCAAGTTTTCGTGCCCGCAAGTGCTGCATTACCGCAATACAATATGAACAATTTTGATAGCCAGCATTTACGTGAATCTCATTTTTAGCCAGCTCTCCCACTTTTTCCCCCTTTTTTAGAGATAATATTGGTCCCGGGTGGACAAGCAGCATTTACTCTTTTTCCAGGCCAGCAAACGGCCTCGTGTAAATAAATGTATGTACAGTAATTAGCTGAGTTTTCTGGCGACCTCCTCTAGAGTAAATTAACACAATAAATCCTTTTAAGGTAAGTTTCAAGTAATTTATTCTGCATTTTCCCTCAAATATTTTCCTTTATGTATTTGGGCCCTTCAGGCCAGGCTTCAAACGTATATATATATATATATATATTATATATATATATATATATATATATATATATATATAATATATATATGTATATGCAGACAGGCCCCACCACACTCTATACATACACACAGAGACGCACACATATACATATATAATATATATATATATAATCATATATATATATATATATATATATATATATATATATATATATATATATATATATATATATATTAAATTTCAAATCACGAAGAAATAAGAAAGTGGTGATGATTATACGACATGGATACAGCCACGAAGGAAAATTGGAACACAGGAAATGCTAAGTATTTTCGACTTATTACCAAGACATGTTCACAGCAAGTAAACGATACGCAGAAGGAATAAGGGCCTATATGAATGGTGGTACAAGTCCTCAGAGAATACAAAAAGGTTGGGAGTCACGGAACGGTCAACACATAAAAAACTAAATCTGCTTATTGGTAATCCTCTTTAGTCTACCTTTCAATTTCTTCTGGAACAAATGTTTTATGACCGGATCAAAAGAAAATAACCCTTGACTTACATTAAAACATTTGTTCCAGAAGAAATTGAAAGATAGACTAAAGGGGATTACCAATAAGCAGATTTAGTTTTTTATGTGTTGACCGTTCCGTGACCTCCCAACCTTTTTGTATTCTCTGAGGACTTGTACCCACCATTCATATAGGCCCTTATTCCTTCTGCGTATCTTTACTTGCTGTGAACATGTCTTGGTAATAAGTCGAAAATACTTAGCATTTCCTGTGTTCCAATTTTCCTTCGTGGCTGTATCCATGGTCGTATAATTTCATCCCCCAGACTAACTGAATCAAAACAGATTCTAACAAGTTCCTTGAAATAGTTTCGTTACTACGTGACAATATTTGGCTTGGAGTCCAATTTATTCTATGGGACTTTTCACTTAAATGTAAAAATGAAGCATTATTCGCCGGACCTGTTCTTACTGAGTATCTGTTTGGTTTTAATCTGGTGTTCAATTCTTTGCTGGTCTGACCTAATTTTGTATACAATTTTGTACACAATATTGCTATCTTTTAGGGGGCTATTATTTATAAGCAAGGTTTTTATGTTATATACATATATAAATATATACAATCACACACACACACACACACACACACACACACACACACACACACACATATATATATATATATAATATATATATATATATATATATATTTATATATATATATTATATATATATATATATATATATATATATATATATATATATATATATATATATATGTATATATATATTGATTGATTGATTTACAGATGGACAAATAGAATAACAGAAGGGGAACGAAGAAAAGACGATGGATTGACTAGCTAAGAAAATTTGCCGTTATAGAATGACATACAAAGACCATAAACAGACAAGAGTGGAAGGACATGGCTGATGCCTTTGTCGTGCAGTGGACTAGCAACAGCTGATGGTGATGATATATATATGTATATATATATATATATATATATATATATATATATATATATATATTTATATATATATATATATATATATATATATATATATATATATATATATATATATATATATATATATATATATCATCACCATCAGCTGTTGCTAGTCCACTGCACGACAAAGGCATCAGACATGTCCTTCCACTCTTGTCTGTTTATGGTCTTTCTATGTCATTCTATACCGGCAAATTTTCTTAGCTAGTCAATCCATCGTCTTTTCTTCGTTCCCCTTCTGTTATTCTATTTGTCCATCTGTTATCTGACATTCTCATTATATGTCCTGCTCACACCCATTTCTTTTTCTTACTTGTTAGAATATCCTCTACTTTAGTTTGCTCTCGTATCCATGTTGCTCTTTTTCTGTCTCTTATTCCCATCATTATTCTTTTCATAGCTCTTTGAGTTGTAACTAGCTTATGTTCTAAGGCTTTAGTAAGGCTCCAAGTTTCTGATGCATAAATTATTACTGGTAGGACCATCTGATTTAATGCCTTTGTTTTTATAGAAAGTGGCATTTTACTTTTCATAATCTCATTTTGTTTACCAAATGCTCTCCATCCCATGCTTATGCTTCTTTTAATTTCGGTCTCATGCCCTGCGGAAACACTTACTGTCTGTCCTAAATACGTATATTCAATAACAAATTATAGAGGTTCGTTCATAACCCTTATTTGTTGTCTCTCTGCATTTTCATTGAACTTTATCTTAGTTTTACTCATATTCATTTCCAGTCCTACATTTCTGCTTTCTCTATTCAAATCTTCTATCATCTTTTGTAATTCCTCTCCTGATTCACTGAGTAAAATTATGTAATCTGCAAATCTGAAGTTGTTAAGGTATTCCCCTTTAATGGTGATTCCCACGTTATCCCAATCTAAATTCTTAAAAACTTCTTATAGGCTGTGAATAGTTTAGGAGAGATGAGGTCTCGCTGTCTAACTCCTTTCTCATATATCTTACATGATCATGATTACGTCATCCGTTTCGTCGTGAAAATAATATAGGAGTTTATCTCTAAATAAAAGATCTATACCAGACCAACAGAAAAGCATTATACAATCGGCTCCAGAGCAGCCTTCCAGTTGAGGCAATTGTTACGTTGCCTCCAAAGCCAAAGGTCACCTGGGCTAATTTACTTGGATTATTTACGAAATTATATTTATTAATTCGTCGAGGTGAATTTGTGCTATATGACCGTTACTTATATTTCTATTTATCTCTCTATTTTATTATTCTTATTATTATTATTATTATTATTATTATTATTTTTTTTTTTTTTTTTTTTTTTTTTGCTCTATCACAGTCCTTCAATTCGACCTGGGTGGATTTATAGGTGGTGGGGTTTCCGGGTTGCATCCTGCCTCCTTAGGAGTCCATCACTCTTCTTACTATGTGTGCCGTTTCTAGGATCACACTTCTTGCATGAGTCCTGGAGCTACTTTCAGCCTCTAGTTTTTCTAGATTCCTTTTCAGGGATCTTGGGATCGTGCCTAGTGCTCCTAGATTATGGGTACAATTTCCACTGGCATATCCCATATCCTTCTTATTTCTATTTTCAGATCTTGATACTTATCCATTTTTTCCCTCTCTTCTCTTCAACTCTGGTGTCCATGGTATTGCGACATCAATGAGTGATACTTTCTTCTTGACTTTGTCAATCAACGTCACGTCTTGGTCTGTTTGCCAGTATCACCCTATCCGTTCTGATACCATAGTCCCAGAGGAATCTTTGTTGCCTGATCGTTTTCTATCACTCCCTCAGGTTGGTGCTCGTACCACTTATTACTGCAAGGTAGCTGATGTTTCTTGCACAGGCTCCAGTGGAGGGCTTTTGCCACTTCATATTATTATTATATTATTATTATTATTATTATTATTATTATTATTATATCGACTTAGTTTTTCTTTTCCATTTTCACGATGAATATCTAATTTAAGACTAAAATATTTTTTTATTGGAGAATTAGGTATACACTAACCTAACAAACAAAATCAGCATACATAAAACTTCGTCTCATTCGTTAGGGCGACACTGTCCGTCAGAAACATCGTTACCTTGTAAACAGAAATGATATTTTCTGGGCACATCCGGTTCATCTAAAGAATATACCCATTTTAAAGAGGACAATATTGTTGACACCGTATTATAAATAGGACATCTGATACGAGGATTTCTAATGGAACAAACTGTGGTATAGTGGTGGATCCTTCGAATTCAGTTAACCTCATTTCTTAGCATAGTTACTGAGACAGATTATAGTCAGCTTTTCTTGGAGCTATAAGGTATAGGATGGGTGATTCTCTCTCTCTCTCTCTCTCTCTCTCTCTCTCTCTCTCTCTCTCTCTCTCTCTGGTCATTAGGTAAAATGGTTACCATTCGTGTTTTCTGCTTAGGAGCAGATCATATCCTTACGATTGTTGATTGCCCTTGCAAAGAGGAAAAAATTCAAACTTTTTGTGACATTTATTGATTTCCAACAAGCTTATGACAGAGTACCAAGGCGTACTTTATTTTTGATATTGGAAAGACTGGGATGTGGATCTATAATGATAGTAGCACTTATTTCGATGTACAAAATTACCAATAGTATTATTGGGACAACTCTAATTGCTTCGACATTTGGTGTTGGCCAGGGGTCACCAACCTCATGTCTATTGTTTGTCATTTTTGTGGACGATCTTATAAGATGAATTAAAAATTGTGGTATTGATGGGTTTTTGGGTTGGTTACACATCCTTGTCCTTATGGATGACACGATATTCCTTTCAACAACCAGGCGTGGTATGATGGAAAAAGTTAAATGGCAATGGACGTGATAAGGAGCCAATGGTGTTAGAGAGTATTGTTGTTGATCCCTGCGAGCAATATGTATATTTAGGATATTTTTACTGCTGATGGCTCTATATCATCATCACTGAAAGCAGAAGCACAAACTAGAATGTGTCAATTTTTTTTTTTTTTTTTTTTTTTTTGTTTAACATTATTTCATTCTTAAATAAAAATAATGATGTTCCTTTCTACATAAAGAAAAGGGTTTTTCATTCGGCTTTGTTACCAGCATTAATGTATGGAAATGAATCTTGGATTAACGGTGATTTGAGACCCATGGAAAAATTATATTTATGGTGCATAAAACAACTGTTAGGTGTCAGGAAAACCACTACAAATTCTCTTTGCTTACTCGAACTTGGTCTTGTTGATTTTCGTTCACTGGTCAGGTCAAAGCAGAGACAGTTTTTCGCTCAAGCTTGGGTGGAGCTTGGTACAATGGGAGATGATCCGCTGGGCCATGTAATTAATCTAATTTTGGAATTTAATACCCCTACCTCACGTTATATCAGAGACTTGTTAGATAATGATATTGACGATGTACTGCAAGCATCAGAAAAATTGAAATATGAAGTAACTGCCTCAAACCCAGGTAGATTAACTTTCTATAAAAACATCAATTAAGATTTTAACGTTCATGACATTTATAGAAAAAAAACAATGTAAATGAGTTGGAGAGAACGGAGTGGACAAGATTAAGACTGAGTCCCATTCTCTTCCTATTGAGGTTTGGCCGTTGGAACCGAAGAGGGAGGAGGGGCCGGTTACCACCTGTAGAGGAGAGGTTGTGTGTGTGGCCAAATACAAACTGAGCAACATGTAATTGGAAGCATGCCCCAGGACCCTACCAGATTCAGAACCCAGTTTGATATCTCATCCAATGAGCAACTTTGGGGATGGTAAAGCGATCAAACTATGCAAATGTTTGTCATATCGCAAGCTTAATTTTGAAGGTTTCCAAATAATAGATGCAAACTCTCTCATTGTGCCTCGCAAGCTGACTCATTTTGTGTTACAATTTTAATGCATTTCTGTCTAATCTGAATGTGTGATGTTTATAGCTCCATATTATATATTGTTGCTATGTGATATAGAATTGGATATTTTAAACAGCTCTCGATATGATCTCTTTTGTGTTATTTAAAAAATTAATATTAATTATTGTTGCCATTTGTTTTGAATACAATTCTTTTTCATTTTCTTTTTTCCTTTTTATGAAATGTAACTAGTGAAATAAGTTTATGTATTTGGACAGTTGAGTAATTTCATAATATTGTATTTGATGTTTCGGTGGAGAATGATCAATAAAATATCTATTTATCTATCTATCTGTTACGACTCCTAAACGAAAATAAATCAGGTTCATTTCCGTCAACCGTCCATAATTCAGATGTCTTTTCAGAACGTCCTCTTCACCTTTTTTTGCGTTTTTTTAATTTAATTCGAAAGCTACGTAACAACTTAGAGGAAATTCAGAATTTATCAAATACATTTCATACTCATTTTTTCCATGAATGACAAAGTTCCTCCGAAACTTTCTGAAGGCGAACTGTCAGCAAGAAGTGTTATTGTATTAACTAGGTCATAGAGACGATTTATAAGAGACTTGCTCTTCGCGTGAAAGGGAGAGAGAGAAAGGCCGCCATTAGCTGTCCTTCCAGGCAAGTCGTTCTTTCCAAACAACCTAATGATGTCGGGGGATTCGTATGGGAGGTTGTAATGTGTGGTGCTTTACAGATGGGACTTCTGATCCCCCTATCTGTAGGCCATCATCACCGTCTTTTTTTTTTTTTTTTTTTTTTTTTTTTTTTTACAATGATGACGCTAGCCGTGTACTGCCACCCGGTGCTGCGTTATATATTACGCGAGTGTATATATATATATTTATATATATATATATATATATATATATATATATATATATATATATATATATATATATATATCTATATATATATTCTTGCCTTTTATAATGATGAAGCTAGCCATGTATTGCCGCGGAATGGTGCTTATGTATATATATATATATATATATATATATATATATATATATATATTATATATGTATATATATATATAGGTGTATAGTTATATATATATATAGATATATATATATATATATATATATATATTATATATATATATATATATATATATATATATACAACAGGATGTCCATAAAGTCCCAGTACCATTACAGAAGCAATAATACTTGTAATGGTACTGGGACTTTATGGACACCCGGTATATATATATATTTATATATATATATATATTATATATATATATATATATATATATATATATATATATATATATACCGGGTGTCCATAAAGTCCCAGTACCATTAAAAATATTTATTGCTTGTAATGGTACTGGGACTTTATGGACATCCTGTGTATATATATATATATATATATATATATATATATATATATATATATATATATATATATATATATATATAAGTAAGAATTATTATATATAAACCAGTGACCTGGGGTCATGGCATTAGGAGGGTTCTACGTGACCAAAGCAGGACCTTAGATTACGCTATGCACTGTCTGCAGTAGCCTGATCTAGCTCTAAGCTTTGTCAACATTTTTATGTTATGATAACTTTGCACAACAACTTCCATGGGAAGCGGTTGACCTGTTAACCTACGCCGGAAACTTGTAACTTCCGAGCCGGCAGACTACGTATGTGTTTTTATATGAATTGCTTAGATAGCTAATGTTCCGCTATCGACGCGATGCTTTAGAATGGGAGTTCCAAGCCAAAATTCAACCATATCGGTCGTCCGACCGAGCTGCATCTCCTAGTATGGAGTTACAGAATAAAGTTGTTAACTTGTTCAACTAGCCTGTTTGAATCATCTCCTCTAGACAAGAAAGAACCTCTCTACTAAGATATCCAAGGGAGATGAGAGGAACCAAACATTACTTACGGATAACAGCCGTAAGGAAAAAACAAAAAGTCTATCGCCAAGCGATAAGACATTAGAAGTGGTGGCAAGCGGAAAAACGAAGATCATTAATTAACAATACCCCAATATCAAGAACCGACCGAAGGTCTACAAAGAACTAACTTCCAACCTTCAACATCAAACGAAACAGAGGGAAACGGGGGAAACGGGATCTTCAATCAACGCAAACAGTTTTAATGAAGGACGCAAACTATGTCCTTCCATCGAGATGGAATTACAAGCATTTAACACTGACGTTTGAGCAACCCCCCAATTAATTATCACTTCTCTTCGAAGAATCTACACCGGACGAGGGGCCGGCATCGAACAATCGACGGAAAGAAGAAAACAAACACAGGGAACATCACCCGTTCGCGAGCAAGGACGCAGAGTGGACAGCTATACGCAGTAGTGCAAGGACGGAGGCTGTGACGTCATCAATCTTGGACTTCTCAAGAGCATCGTGCACCGAGAGAGGACGACCGTGACGTCATCACGACTTCCGACGCGAGACGTGGACAGGAACTGTGACGTCCATCCCATGTCAACAATCCTTCGCAATATAATCTGGAGCTAAGTACCATTTTATCTATTCAGGTCTTTTCCTCAGTGAAGTGTTGTTCATCAAGAGTCGATCGTCCAGTATTCTGGGGGTGAGTTGTTCGCCATATTAATCTTCTTTCATTACAGAACTTATCTTCAACTACGAAGTTTTCGCCCGCAGATTAATTTTTTTTTCTCCTTTTCTCGTTGTCATTAACCATTTCTTGCAGGAATTCTCCGTATAATATTTTATCATATTATCTGTATTTTTGTATTTTTTGGGGGATTTTCCTATTATTATAACACACTTATAAAGTAACATTGCTTATGCGTTTACGTAGTGGTCGAGTGTACTCTTATAGATATTTTGATAGGATTGCAAGGAATAGAAGTGATAAGAAAAAAGTGAAAGCCGAAATGGCAACCACTCCGGCTGGCAACCCCAACGTGGTGACTCTCGTTAGCGCGAGGTCAGCAATAGTCCCTTTTCAAGGTCGGGTCAATGGGTTCCTGCCTCAAAATGTTGAGGCATGGATCTCATCTGTAGACGCTCATTTAAATGCAAAAAGCATCACAGACCCAGCAGTACAATTACAGGAGGCCAAGAGCTTCGTAGACTTTGCGAAAGGCGACGCAAGTGCGTATCTAAGGGGGGTTTCTTTCCAAGAAGCGCTTACATGGGACGAGTTCAAAAATAGGTTACGTGCCGTGTATGGGGTGAAGAGGCTTTAGATGTAGTATTGGCATTGAGAAATATCCTTAACCAAGCCTCCATGACTCAGCTCGATGTTGTCGAGCGGGCGCGCTAATTGCCGACCGGCTAAATGAATATCAGGATAGTTTATGTAACTCCGGGTGGGTTTGCGGGTGCTAAAATCAAAGTGAAAGATTTTATCCGTTTGATCTACCTTACGTCTATCACTGTCAATGTTGCCTGAAGCGTTAGTACGGTGTTTTGATAAAAAAACAAAAAATTGCAGCCCGACAGTACGGAATTAGATGTGTATAAACAAATCAAAAAACACATGTCTAAATGTACCGACCTAGATCCTTCGCTCATTCAAGTTTTTGCAAAAATGAGGAACAAGCCACAACAAGTAAATGTGGTACATAATAATAATCAAGTTGCAGGGATGGTTTGTTATAACTGTAAACGACCAGGTCACATGATTTCAGACTGTCGGACGCGTTTTTGTTCAATACACAATAGTTCAACTCATTCATATAACCGTTTGCTACTCGAGGAATCAACAGCCAAACGCTACAAACACGCAACCAGTTGCTAGTGCAAATAAAAAGAAGGGTCCTCAGTACTATAAGAAGAAACAACCAAACGGAAATTCTGCACACAGCAGAAACAAACAAATCGTGCTTCAGGTACCTCTGTTCCTGGGCCGTCTAGCCAGAACTCGCAAGGGCAAGCGAATTTTCAGGGTGTGATAAACAAACAAATACCACGTAGTTCACTCCAAGGGGGGAGAGGGCGATGTTGGGTCATCAATATCAACATCTTTTGTATCAAATAATCAGTTTTAATCATTTATCAGATCATTGTGAGACAATTGATTTTCCTATGAAACACACGGCCGAATCAAAAAATCTGTGCAGGTTCCCGTAGATTTGCAACAAATTCATGCAATTATTAGTCAAAACGAGTTGCGACCAACCTTACATGCAGTAAATTTGGACCATAAGTCATTCACTTTGTTCTTTGATTCTGGTAGTCCACGTAATATAATGGATTTAAGGACTCATCATTTACTCTTTTCAAATTTCCCTATAGAAAAGTCCGGAATAAGGCTCTCAGGCATTGGGAATAATGAATTAAATTGTTGTGGGCGTAAACTCATGTACAGTATAAGGAGGTCGGTAAGCGCACGTTAGCCGATACCTTTGTCGTTGTACAAAACATTCATATGTATCCCGCAGTAATTATCGGATACCCGTCTATGGGCACTCAAAATATTATCTTAGCACCTGCAAAAACACGGCGTGTATATCAAAGGGAAATTCTATAGGTCTTCTAATACCCTAAAATCTGTTTTGGATAATAAAAAGAGACAGACAGAGTTGTCACTTACATTACGGAACCAATCACCTGTCTCATGAACCAAGAAATAATACAGGCAACCCAACAGAACTCTCGCTCACCCGTAAATATCAGCTTGCACGCAAACCCTCGAACCTAACTAACTTCAAAATATCTTAGTGCGTGTAAAAAGAACCTTGCCAGGATCTGAAAACATTAATCCTTTCCGAAACTCTGAAAAACACACGGATTATCCGTCACACAAGCCGTTTTATACAGTCGGCTCACAACAGCAATGTAATATCGAAGTCTGTAATCATTTGAATACCACTTTAGTGAATCCCACAAAAAATAAACAACATATCTTGGATGCCGAAGTTTATAAACATTCGCATTCTTTACCGTAGCTGAGATAAATCACGCTCAATCAGTCGCGGATGAAACCCTTTTGCAATCTATAAAGAACAAAATCAATAAAGATATTCAAGAAGAAGAAATTCAGCAGAAATTTTTGAATCTGTTAACTAAATATCATGATGTTTTTTCCACTACGAATGGAACTTTAGGAAAAACGGATGTCATAGAGCATCAAATATTGTTATCGAGGTAGATATGCATGCCATTTTCTTACCTGAAGGTGACGTCCTTAACTTAAAGAATGACCTGATGAGGTTTGGTATTTCCCTTAAGGAAATGCATGAACGTAATTTTCATGCTAACTCAGAGATTCACTAGCTCAAACGCTAAGCGTCGCGGAAATGTTGTCTTATGACATACAAAATAAAACCGCCGAGGCAGAAGAACTCGCTCGTGACCTGCTGATGTGGTCTGTGCGGCACAACACTGTTGAGCGTCGCAACCCGCTTATTCTAGCTGGACTAAACATCTTAGGATCAGTTGCGAATCTAGGCTTAGGAATCTCAAATCGCCTCAAGATAAATAATCAAAATAAAAGAATTGAGTTTTTGCAACATAAAACGGAACTGGCCTTATCAGAACTTCGCAGCCAGTTATCTTCGATCAATCAAATAATGAATATCGTTAATGAACATTCAAATAATATCGATCAGGTCATGGAAGTTCAACATTTGCTGGCTACTTTAGCTTACTATAGTTCGAAAATAGATCATATCCGTG
>NC_061099.1:39631904-39683484 GCF_015104395.2 Macrobrachium nipponense | reverse complement strand
ACGATATTCCTTTCACAACCAGGCGTGGTATGATGGAAAAGTTAAATCTACTCAATCAGTTTTGTAGCTCTCATGGAATGAAAGTAAATAGTAGTAAGACTAATTTTTTTGTGATAAATGGCAATGGACGTGATAAGGAGCCAATGGTGTTAGAGAGTATTGTTGTTGATCCCTGCGAGCAATATGTATATTTAGGATATTTTTACTGCTGATGGCTCTATATCATCATCACTGAAAGCAGAAGCACAAACTAGAATGTGTGAGGTTTTAAAATTTATTTCATTCTTAAATAAAAATAATGATGTTCCTTTCTACATAAAGAAAAGGGTTTTTCATTCGGCTTTGTTACCAGCATTAATGTATGGAAATGAATCTTGGATTAACGGGGATTTGAGACCCATGGAAAAATTATATTTATGGTGCATAAAACAACTGTTAGGTGTCAGGAAAACCACTACAAATTCTCTTTGCTTACTCGAACTTGGTCTTGTTGATTTTCGTTCACTGGTCAGGTCAAAGCAGAGACAGTTTTTCGCTCAAGCTTGGGTGGAGCGTGGTACAATGGGAGATGATCCGCTGGGCCATGTAATTAATCTAATTTTGGAATTTAATACCCCTACCTCACGTTATATCAGAGACTTGTTAGATAATGATATTGACGATGTACTGCACGCATCAGAAAAATTGAAACATGAAGTAACTACCTGAAACCCAGGTAGATTAACTTTCTATAAAAACATCAATTCAGATTTTAACGTTCATGACATTTATAGAAAAAAAAAAACAATGTAAATGAGTTGGAGAGAACGGAGTGGACAAGATTAAGACTGAGTTCCCATTCTCTTGCTATTGAGGTTGGCCGTTGGAACCGAAGAGGGAGGGGCCGGTTACCTGTAGAGGAGAGATTGTGTGTGTGTGGCCAAATACAAACTGAGCAACATGTAATGGAAGCATGCCCCAGGACCTACCAGATTCGGACCCAGTTTGATATCTCATCAATGAGCGACTTGATGGTAGAAAGATCAGACTATGCAAATGTTTGTCATATCGCAAGCTTAATTTTGAAGGTTTTCAAATAATAAGATGCAAACTCTCTCATTGTGCCTCGCCCAGCTGACTTCATTTTGTGTTACAATTTTAATGCATTTCCTGTCTAATCTGAATGTGTGATGTTTATTAGTCGATTTGATCTCTTTTGTGTTATTTAAAATATGAATATTAATTATTGTTGCCATTTGTTTTGAATACAGTTCTTTTTAATTTTCTTTTTTCCTTTTTAGGAAATGTAACTTGTGAAATGAGTTTATGTATTTGGACCGTTGTGTCATTTCATAATATTGTAATTGATATTTCTGTGGAGAATGGTCAATAAAATATCTATCTATCTATCTATCTATCTGTTACGACTCCTAAATGAAAATAAATCAGGTTCATTTCCGTCAACCGTCCATAATTCAGATGTCTTTTCAGAACGTCCTCTTCACTCATTTATAACAAGTGACTCTTTGTATGAGTTGCATTATTTTTTACGTTTTTTATTTGTTACCATAATTCAGATGTCTTTTTAGCATGTCCTTCTCACTCATTGTCCCTTGCCACTCACAACATGTGAATGTTTGTATGAGTTCCATTTTTTTTTTTTTTTTTTGAGTTTTTTTTTTTATTTAATTCGAAAGCTACGTAACAACTTGGAGGAAATTCAGAATTTATCAAATACATTTCATACTCATTTTTTAAGTTCCTCCGAAACTTTCTGAAGGCGAACTGTCAGCAAGAAGTGTTATTGTATTAAATAGGTCACCTCGTCTTGACGCAGTTGCTGTGATAGAGACGATTTATAAAAGACTTTCTCTTCGCGTGAAAGGGAGAGAGAGAAAGGCCGCCATTAGCGTCCTTCCAGGCAAGTCGTTCTTTCCAAACAACCTAATGATGTGGGGGATTCGTATGGGAGGTTGTAATGTGTGTGTGCTTTACAGATGGAACTTTCTGATCCTCCTTTCTATTGGCCATCATCACAGTCTCTCTTTTTTTTCTTTTTTTTACAATGAGGACGCTAGCCGTGTACTGCCACCCGTCTGCTATTTTATTTATATTTATATATATATATATATATATATATATATATATATATATATATACTATATTATATATATATACATATATATATATATAATATATATATATATATATATATATATATATATATATACATATATATATATGTATATATATATATATATATATAGATATATATATATATATATATATAGTATATATATATATATATATATATATATATATATATATATATAGTATATATATATATCTATATATAGGTATATATATGTATATATATATATATATATATATATATATATATATATATATATATATATATATATATATATATATACAGGTTGTCCATAAAGTCCCAGTACCATTACAAGTATTTATTGCTTGTAATGGTACTGGACTTTATGGACATCCTGTATATATATATATATATATATATATATATATATATATATATATATATATATATATATATATATATATATATATATATATACGTAAGCACCATTCCGCGGCAATACATAGCTAGCTTCATCATTATAAAAGGCAAGAATAAGGAACTTGGATGATCTGGAGAAACGCGTATCAGGAAGAGTTTATTCAAATCTCCATAAGAATTCTTAGATCATTAGGGCGTTGGGAAAGAGCGGCTTGTGAAGAACGACACTAATGTCCTTTCTCTCTCTCTCTCTCCCTTTCACTCGAAGGAAAAGTCTTTGAGAAATCGCTTCTATAGGGTCTTATCAAATACTTTCTTTCTTACATTACCAGCTACAAATTTATCTTTTAAAAATTATTATCAAGATGAACCGGTTGTGTCTAGTCAAGATGGAAGCTATTTGCTTAATAACGATGGTTCTGACTGGCAATATGCCTTAATAAATTACCGGTTTATTAAGCATGTAAATTTTGTTTGCAAGATTAGCGTCATTTGCCAACAAACATGATTTTGTCCACACACATCCGAAAATGAACGAATGAACAAATAAAAATGCAAAGCAATATAATGACGCAATTTCAGCTGGATAATCGAATGAACTTTATGAAATAAAGCGTCTTGTTGATTGGCTCAGGTGAGCTTCAGCTCTTCAACGGTAACGTGATAGACTCTTGTCCACTTGAGAATACCCTTCACACTATCAGAGAAAATGGTGTTCCAAAGCCAATTGTGTAGTGGTGTATTCCTGAATGTATGACAGTGATGTTTGAGAAATCCGCTGCTGTGTAACTTTCCGGGCGTCTTAGAAGAGTATTAGTTATGATTACGTAAGATATACATATAATGTATAATATACTATATATATATATATATATATATATATATATATATAATATATATATATATATGTGTGTGTGTGTGTGTGTGTGTGTGTGTGTGTGTATGCAATATAAAAACACCGTATCGTGATTCTAAGAAATCAGTAGAAGGCTCCACAGTAACATTCTTGTTTATCAGATGAAATATTTCCACAAATATATTTCATCTGGATAAACAAGATTATTAATTACTGTGGATCCTTCTGCTTATATATATATATATATATATATATATATATATATATATATACATATATATATATATATACATATATATTATATATATATATATATATATATATATATATATATATATATATATATATATATAGCAGTATTTGTATTACCAGCTATATGCTGTATAGACAAAGGATACTCCTGCAAAAGCAAACTCCAGCGCAAAATACGCTGATTCTTATCCTTAAATTTATTCAAAAATATTAACGGATTTTGATCCGTATAGACCTTAATGGGCTCAGCAGAGGCTGACAAATAAACATCAAAATGATTGATGACCCTGACCAAACACAAAATTTATTAGTGAAATTCACAATATCAGGGAAAATTACTGTTACTTGAAAACAAAGTAAAGTTTAATTAATTCTTGAATCAAATTAAGTAAAATTAAATCAAAATTAATTTATCACAAAATTCAAGAAAATTAATTCAATTGAAATTCAAAAGTGTTAGGCAATAATTGAAAATTTGAAATTAATTCACAAGTGCTAAACAATTTTAAAACTTGAAAAGAATTCTAAGTAAATTAATTCACAAATGTTAAATTTAATTAAATGTGCAATGATTAAGCAATGAAAATAACTAAGTCAATTAAATTGTGAATGCAAATGAAAATATAAAATAAAAAGACACACTTCAATAAGAAAATGAAATAGTGCACAAACAATGGAACAAACACAAAACACAAAAAAATCAGTAATGTGTAAGTGTAAATCTTTTTCACTCAAAACACTGTAACCAACAGTTTTGACCAAACCTTCATAACCACCTGTTATTAGTTAACCACAGTTCCTATCAATTATTAGTTAACCACACTCCCTATCCATTATTAGTTAAACACAGTTCCTAACCGTTATTAGTTGCAACTAATAAAAATATAACACTTTACCTTTTTGGTATACCAACTTCTTAATTTGCTGCAGTCTTGATTCACACTCACAAAAACCAGGCGCCATTACAAAATAATGTTTGTTCAGATTCCACAAAAGAAACTAAATAACACTAAATAAACTCTAAGAAATATCAAATATGAAATTCTCACAAGTTACGAGTGCAGATATGATACAAAACGTTCTTGGCACAAAAGCTTCCAGAAAGTTGGAAATCTGACGCAATCTTCATAAAGAAATGTGCAATTTCCACGTGGCTTTGATCAAAGATATACGCGTACGAGTCCAGTCTGTTAAAAAAAAAAAGACGTACTCTACTCGATCGAAATGGAGGCTGAGCGACAATTAAGATTGACATGTTTTGATAACAACGCAAGACTCAATTCTCTCGCTATCACATGCATTGACAGATTTAGGAAAGCAAACGGATCTCGCAGACCCTCCAATCTTACAGTGTTGACATAAAAGTTAAACATTCGTAGTTTCGAACAAAGAAGATCTCTCTCTTTTTACGTTATATATATATTCTTTTACAACATGTAATGCGAAATCTGAACACACATTTAAAACATCCTATTCTAAGCTATCTAGGAATCTGAAAATATGTTGTAAAATTCTACATGACATTTCAAAGAGGGGAAATATGCATTTTGAAAGTAGCAATATATAATAATATATATATGTGTGTGTGTGTGTGTGTGTGTATAAACTTCCTAGACATTCTTAAATTGAACATATATATGTCTAGGAAGTTTATACACACACACACTCACACATACACACACACACACACACACACACACACACACACACATATATATATATATATATATATATATATATATATATATATATATATATATATATATATATATATATATGTGAACCTACAAAGTCTCAAATTTAATATTTCCAATTATCATTCGTTTTTGTTCTCCTCGTAGCTTCAGCGATTCTGACTTTTCCCATTTCGCCATTGCTTGAGGACGAAATTGTTAAAGGCCGACTCCTTCCCTTAAGTCGGCTTTCTTTGAAGTCGACTTCTCCTGCATCTGTGGTCGAGACACTGAAGATCTTATCTCCTGCTTTGTCCCCATCACCAACCATAGACTCCTCTTCCAGCTCCTCATCTTCGCTTTATTCTTTTGCAAGAGCGACGCTGATTTCATGTTCTTCGAAGCATGACTAAGGTAACTTTCGTGATCGGTGATTCCAGCAACAGTCATGGTTTCACCTCGAACTGTCTCTCGAGATATCATTTCCCGTTACCTTCTGTTACTTCTTTCCAATGAACACTATACTATTGTTTGGAAGCTTGCATTTCAAGTTATTGGCCCCTGTAGGCTTGTTTGTTATGAATAGCGATCATCTTCTGAGTAATGATATTTATAATAATAACAATCTACTTTTCTGCTGTTTTGTGTTAGTCTTATTCATTCAACCGTGGAATTGTTCAGGTCAAACATTCTGTAGATCTATGTAGTCGATAAAATAGATTTTATTAACTGGCGAGAATACCTTTATGCGATTTTCATAATTGTACTGGGATGTTCAAGGATGGACCATAAGTAGTAACAGTTTTTATTGCCAACTATAGGTTTCAACCTGAAATATATATATTCCATGTAATAAAAAATAATACAATCCAACCAGCCATACAAATTTTGAATTTTCCCATTTCATTATCAAAAAAAAATATTTGTCCTTAATACAAGCCTTCTAGTAAAGTACATGAACAATCCATATTGATATGTGTATGTCTAACAATAACTGTTTATAGCAATGTAAATAAATACCACTGTAAATTATGGTACTGTAGCCACTAAAGCACTTGGCATCAAATTAAATGTACTCATATCCATTAACATTACTGTATATACATAGAATCCAATTACCAATAAGGGCAAATTCCCAAATTGAACTACGTATCATATAACATCCATAATACACTGTATTGCACTCACTTCAATGGCCTCACTATCACAGGCCTTGAACCCCAGTAGGAGATTGCCAAACACAAATATCCCATCACTTGCCGGCCTTACATGTCACCGACTTCATTCTTGTGTTTACATCCACAAGAATAACACCTGCCACCACCAGCCACCACCACTCAACACAATAGGCAGTACCAGTGGTTAGAAAATTTTACGGCAGTTCGCCTTCTCCCGCTAACCATGCGACACTGAGATATGGGTAAGACAAAAGATATTCCAGATGCGCAATAAGTTACAACTTGCTCCAACCCACATCAACATTTTTTAAACAAATATATCCTTATAGTATTATGAGGTTTATCATGTTAGTGATACACTCCCCCACCATTAGTGACAAATTACCGATACCCAATCCAATAGGGTAAACTACGTATGATTACATTGTTCTTCTATTGGTAATAACACCACCAACCTGTGTACTGATCTACACATAATCTTATCCACTTCACCATCATATCCCTTCCCATGCTTCATAATCTTATACCTTAAATCAACATCTCGGACAATGCCATCTTGTCCTGGAATCAGCTCTAATCACCTGTGGCGATTTTTTTTCCATGCCCCTCTCACAACATTACTATCTTGCACAAGTACCACATCTCCAACTCTTACATTCCTCCTTGTTGTATGCCATTTCTGTCTGATTAACATTGATGGAAAATAGTCTCGTTGCCACTTTTTCCAGAAGGATTCTATACTTTGTATAAACTTTAAGCTCCTTTTGTGATCCCACTAATATCGTACATCCCACTTGGACAAAAAGCAAGAGGACCGACCAAGCAACAGATCATTGGGGACAGAGGTAGCCCCCCAACTCTAAACTAAATCCAGTTTTTGTTTCCAATTTGGTCTTTCATTCATCAGATTAGCAATACCAAACAAAGCAGTTTGTAACTCTCCAAAATTCAACACAGAATCTCCCACACTAATACAAAGAAACCTTTTGACAGATTTGATCAGTGCTTCACTTGCCCCATTATACCAAGGTGTGTCACTAGGCATATTAAAGATCCAAGTTACCCCTTCCTTTTCTCCAATGGTTTCTATTTTCTTGCTTGCTGATAGCAACTGAGTTCCCTTTATCTGAATATATAACTTTAGGGAGCTCCTCTAATAGCAATAAACCTTTGAAATGTGGTCGGAAGCAAAATCCTCAGTACTGTATCCTTCAGCCAAATCCAAGTGAACAGCTCTAGTAACTAAACAGTTAAATATAACACCAAAGGCTTTACCATGAGTTCTCTTTTTAACCGTGTCTCTTATTGATAAAGGTCCAAACAAATCTATGGCTGTGTAATAGAAAGGTGGAGCAGGTTTCATTCTTTCTATCCTTATTTGACCCATGCATTGGTCTTCTAATTTCTTTGTTAACTTCTTACATGTCACACATTGATTTTTTATTGCCTTTATTATTTTTCTGGCCCCTGGAACCCAGAATTTTCTTTGTAATTTTGCCAAAGTAGTCTCTAGCTGCATGGTCAACCCCATGTACATATGATATATACAATCTAGTAATTGGATGATTTGCTGGTAGCAACATATAGTCTTCTCTATTCCAATTTTCCTTTAGCCACTTAGAAATTCTTTGTCCTACTACTATGACTCCATTCTTAATTGAAGGTCCTAATCTTCTGAACCTCACTTTCCAATCAGTCATGTCCCTTTGCATCTCTCTAACCCACATTAGTTCTGCTTTAATAATTCCTTGAACTGTTGGTTCCCTCAGCATGCCCTTAAAGGATCTGCATTTGAAAACATTCATTACCCTGCATGTAACTCTTAGTAGTTTGTAATAATCACTAAATCTATACATCATCATGTGTATAACATGGTTCTGACTTACTTTAGCAACAGCCATGACAACACCTACTCTATCAGTTAAATCATTTTCACAATTTTGTTTGATAAGCCATTTTGAAATTGGTAATGTGAGGAATTTTGGTCCATTTTGCCAGGCAGAATTTTCACCAATTTTTTCTGGACTACCACGGTTTTAGAGGTCATATCTGCAACATTTTGAATTGAATCAACCCACCACCATTCCCTTGAATCAGTTTTTATTTGTATCTCTGCAATGCGTACAGCAACAAATGTGTTGAATCCATGGGACTCCTTTTGAATTTGTGATCTTACAATTGTTGAGTCAACTATGTGATAAACTGACTCAAACTCCATGAAAACTCCTTTACTATGAGTTCTCTCATCCTAGCAGCATGAGAGCACCACATAATTCCAGACGAGGAATAGAAATTGTTTCTTTTCACTGGTGCAATCTTATTTTTCGCCATTATCAGACTTGATTTAAACTTATTATCACTGATTTGCCACCTCACATATGCACAAGCCCCATATGCTTGCGTGCTACCATCAGAAAATATTACTAGGTTCAGCTTACCAAAAGCATTAGATGGCTTTAAGGGTCTTTTAAAAGTCAATGACTCCAGTCCATACAATTCTCTGAAAAATGCTTTCCATTCGTTCATCATGGAATCATCAAGTGGATCATCCCACTTGATTCCACCACCATTCGAGTTACTTTTGGAAATCATGGATCTCATCAAGATCTTAGCTTTGAGTAATACTGGTATAACCAACCCTAATGGATCATACAACGATGCAATTTGACTCAATATCTTTCTGCGTGTTAATATTTCTGGAAATTTATAATCAAATTCACCTATATCTAAATTTGGACCACTCCTAACCCTTTCCTTATTCTTGGTGTAAAAGTTTGAGTCTTACAGCAAAGGAAAAATAGTCATCTACAGGATTCCATTTTAAAGCTAAGATTTTCTCACTATCAGATTCTATTATTCTTATATTGCAGTTTTCATAATGCCCGCTGACTATCCAGTGCTTTATTCTGAAACTTCCCTGAGACAATACCCTTTCAGTATCCTCTTTTTTCTTTTTTGGTTTAAAGAAAAAAAAAATTTGAATTTTTTGCGTTCTCGATGGCATCAGTAGAATACAGTATATCATCTACATATGTATTATTAAGAATCATATCTTGCACATCCGGGGATTCCTTACCGAATTGTTCTACTGTATGTCTCAAAGCTACCATAGCTATAGTACCACTGGGCCTATCTCCAAATGTTACTGTGGTAAGAACATACTGATCAGGTGGCCTACTATCATCCAAGTCCCTCCATACAAATCTATGTGTATGTTCATCTAGTGTGCTGAGTTTTACAGTATGGTACATCTTTGGTATGTCACCCACTATGGCTATATTATCTTGCCTAAATCTACACAACACTCCCAGGAAACTATTCAAAATATCAGGCCCCTTAGCCCAAAAATCGTTTAACCTCTGTCCCATATAAGATGCTGAAGAATTGAAGACAATGCGCACTGGGGTTGAACTAGATTCTGGCTTCAACACCTCATGATGATGAATATAGTGAATTGGGCCATTGTACTCTTGAATCTCCTTATTGGTTAATTTCCTAGCTACTCCCCTTCTAACCATATCTTCAATCTCTTTCTGATATTTTATTGCATACTCATTCCCAAGTTTCTTTAATCTATTCTCTGTTGTTCTTAACCTGGCATTTGCTACCTTTATGTTATTTTTCAAATGATTTGGATCTCTTATCCAAGGATACCTTACAAACCAGCATTTCTGTTTCTCGTCATACGTTAATCCTTCCTCAATAATTTCATTTCCTTTTCTTCTTTCAAACTTACATAATTGGGTCCAGGACAACCTCTGCACATACATTTGATACATTGTGGATTACACCTTGTTCCCATTTCTTCTATGGCAAAAAATTTATCTAACTGATCCTTTAGATTTTCTGTTGCCTCAATACTGATTTCATTCAAATTTACTGAACTTGAAAGTTTATGAATTCTCACAAACACATGGTTACTAGTATTAACTTGATTGGTAATTTCATCATGTCTACCACGTATGCTGAGCCCAAACTGATTTTCTAGCAACTGGAGACCCTTATTTGTTTCAACAACCCTTGGCAATATTTCACAATAATGAGCACCAATAAGCATATCAATTTCCCCATGTGGGCGATTCAGCTCTAAGTTTGATATTCCCTCAAAAAGTTCAGATACCCTGGATAAGTCTACTTTCTTGATCTTGGCTGTTATTTCATTAATACCACAGCATTCACATTCCAAACCTTACCAGATTTATCAATTAGTGGTACACAATATTCGTTGCTTGAGTGATATTCAACCGCATTGCCCACTTTGATCATGGATAAATTTATATGCTTTCCACTTAAACCCAATTTCTTAGCCATCCTATTTGTTTTAAATGAAATATCCGCTCCTGGATCCCACAGTACATTAACAGGCATGTTCTTACTATTCACCATACTGATATTCAACAACACTGCAAATCCCTTTTCTGATATCGCTTTGTGAATACTATTTTATACTCTATCGGAATGCAACAGTGGATGATGATTACGATTGCATGGCCCTTTACCTTCAATAATGACATCACATAATGTACCCACCTTGCAGCTACGAGCAGGATGATATCCCCTTAGACACCTAAAACATATTCCATTACCCTTTATAATCTCAAATCTTTCTTTGCTACCACAACCATTGAATTTCTAACATTCTGTTATGTCATGACCAATTGAATTGTGTAACAGGCATCCTATCCCCTTACTATCTGCCTTAGGTTTAATACCTTTCACCATTTCTGTCAAGTTAACAATGCAAGATTCAAATTCCTTATTTTTTATACTTTGTTCTTCCCCCATTTTCTTCACCAATTTTATCAATTCCGATTCATTCTCAACTGTGCTGTCATCATGATGGACTGTTGCCTTATTATCACTACCGCACTCCTAACATTAGAATTCATATATTCCAAAATTTTTCTCTCCTTCTGTAAGAACTTCAACAACTCAGGAAACAGATTGCTAGTTACTGATACCTCATCTGCTTTAATTTAATTACCCATTCTCTCTTTGAAGTGAAGGTAAAACCTTTTCTATATGGCTGACAACGTTTGCACTATTAAGTTCATCAGAGAGATTTACCTTTTTTTAAATCAAGCCAACATTGCTCCCCTGATCGACATTTTAATAAATCCTTTGGTATCATCATCATAAATTTTCTTTAGAAGATCTAAGCTCACCAACCACTTAAGGTCTTACAATCTTTTCTTGAATTCCCAAATTTATCATCCAAACGTTGAATTATTTCATCATAATTACCCTCTGAGCCCTTCACTGCTTGAAGTGCTTCTCCACCTAGACACATTTTGAGAGCATATGGATCAGTACCGTATATACTCTTAACTAAATTCTCATAATCTTCCTTAAAAGTTGGATAGTTTCTTAAATTACCTTCGAACATTGGTGGTTCAAATTTCTTTACTTTAACCTTCGATTTATCTGTTGCCTTTACATCCTGGACACCTTTGAATATTTTTGCACTTACTTCACATTTTAATCTTTCACTATCTAGAATATATTGCTGAGCTTCTTCTTCTAAATTACTATTGGCTAGCTTATCCTCGTTTTCATATATAAACTGTATCAGTTCATCATTTAGATACTCTAGGCATTTAAAGGCTTCAACCATTTCCTCATAGTTCTTCGTTAACACTGATAAATCATCACCTCGATTGATTCCTTCATTGCACATAGTTACCTTCCTGGTGAACTTCCCTTTGCTGATTGCCCTCTTCCTCTTCAGGGCGACGAGTTCCTCTTGCACACCCATGGCGGTTGAAGTTGAATTGTACTGGGATGTTCAAGGATGGACCATAAGTAGTAACAGTTTTTATTGGCAACTATAGGTTTCAACCTGAAATATATATTCCATGTAATAAAAAATAATACAATCCAACCAGCCATACAAATTTTGAATTTTCCCTAATTTTCCCAATTTCATTATCAAAAAAAAATATTTGTCCTTAATACAAGCCTTCTAGTAAAGTACATGAACAATCCATATTGATATGTGTATGTCTAACAATAACTGTTTATAGCAATGTAAATAACTACCACTGTAAATTATGGTACTGTAGCCACTAAAGCACTCGGCATCAAATTAAATGTACTCATATCATTAAACATTACTGTATATGTACATAGAATCCAATTACCAATAAGGGCAATTCCAATTGAAATATGTATCATATAACATCCATAATACACTGTATTGCACTCACTTCAATGGCCTCACTATCACAGGCCTTGAACCCCAGTAGGAGATTGCCAAACACAAATATCCCATCACTTGCCGGCCTTACATGTCACAGACTTCATTCTTGTGTTTACATCCACAAGAATAACACCTGCCACCACCAGCCACCACCACTCAACACAATAGGCAGTACCAGAGTGGTTAGCAAATTTTACGGCAGTTTGCCTTCGCCCACTAACCGTGCAACACTGAGATATGGGTAAGACAAAAGATAATCCAGATGCGCAATAAGTTACAACTCGCTCCAACCCACATCAACATTTTTTAAACAAATATATCCTTATAGTATTATGAAGTTTATCATGTTAGTGACAATGTGCAATGCTCGTAAAAGCATAGAAGAAAAAATTGATATTTATATGTTAAGATGGTGGCCTGAATAGAAATGAACATAAGTTAAGTTGTTGGTCGGTTTCCTATAAATACTAAATTTACATTGAAATGGTTCTCTATGTATCAAAACATCTAAGAAAGGGAGGCAATTGTCTTTTTCTAATTCTAGAGTAAACTTAATCGATGGTACCTGGTTATTTAATTTAGAGAGTAAATCATTTACATAAATTCCGACAGGCAGAACAGCTAAAATATCATCAATATATCTATACCACTTTACAGGAATATAAATGATATTAGATAAGTAGCGTTTTTCAAAGAATTCCAAGTACAAGTTTGAGAGGAGAGGCGATAAAGGGTTGCCCATTGCAATGCCAAATATTTGTTGATAAAATTCACCCTTGAATATAAACTTACAATCACAAATGCACAACCTAGTGAGTGAAATAATGTGACTTATAGGTAGAGATAATTCGTGCTGAGTTATTTCATTACTAAGATATTATAAAATAGAGTCTATAGGGACTTTAGTAAAAAGAGAACATACATCAAATCTAACGAATCTATCAGTGGGGGCAGAGTAATTTTGTTTAATTTATCAACTAAATCTAGAGAATTATATATATGAGAATCGGAGATGGTTCCAAGTAACGAGGAAAAGATCTTTGTAATATATTTCGAAAGTTTATATGAAATTGAACCAACAGTACTGATAATAGGGTTATTTTCTTTGTGTGTTTTGACTAATCCGTAAAGGTAAGGTAGCGAAGGAGATTTGACTGACAATTTGCCTAGTAGTTCTGTTTTATCTTTAAGGATATTTTTCGCTGTGCTATTGAAGTTTTTTATGGCTTGATCAAGGGAATTTTTTGTTAGTTTTTTATTAGTCACATCATCATCCAGTAGGGCTTGCATATGTAGTCAGCTTTGTCTAAAATTACTATACTATTTGACTTATCAACTTTTGTAATGTGGATAGTATTGTCCTTTTTAAGATCATTCAAACTTTTCTTATAGCGAGCAAGGAAGTTACTTTCATGCTTAACGTTGGCAGCTCCATAAACAATACCTTTAATCATGTCAACATGATTTTGAGGAAGATCACAATATTTTTCAAATTTACTTAGGGATGATGCAATCATAGTATAGTAATTTTAGATAAAGCTGACTACATATCAAGTATGCAAGCCCTACTGGATGATGATATGACTTATAAAAAAACTAACAAAAAATTCCCTTGATCAAGTCATGAAAAACTTCAATAGCACAGTGAAAAATATCTTTAAAGGTAAAATAGAACTACTAAGTAAATTGTCAATCAAATCTCCTTCCCTACCTTATCTTTACGGATTAGTCAAAATGCACAAAGAAAATAACCCTATGCAGCCTATTATCCGTACTGTTGGTTCAATTTCATATAAACTTTCGAAATATATCACTAAGATCTTGTCCCCGTTACTTGGAACCATCTCCGATTCTCATATATATAATTCTCTAGATTTAGTTGATAAATTAAACAAAATTACTCTGCCCCCACTGATAGATTCGTTAGATTTGATGTATGTTCTCTTTTTACTAAAGTCCCTATAGACTCTATTTTATAATATCTTAGTAATGAAATAACTCAGCACGAATTATCTCTACCTATAAGTCACATTATTTCACTCACTAGGTTGTGCATTTGTGATTGTAAGTTTATATTCAAGGGTGAATTTTATCAACAAATATTTGGCATTGCAATGGGCAACCCTTTATCGCCTCTCCTCTCAAACTTGTACTTGGAATTCTTTGAAAAACGCTACTTATCTAATATCATTTATATTCCTGTAAAGTGGTATAGATATATTGATGATATTTTAGCTGTTCTGCCTGTCGGAATTTATGTAAATGATTTACTCTCTAAATTAAATAACCAGGTACCATCGATTAAGTTTACTCTAGAATTAGAAAAAGACAATTGCCTCCCTTTCTTAGATGTTTTGATACATAGAGAACCATTTCAATGTAAATTTAGTATTTATAGGAAACCGACCAACAACTTAACTTATGTTCATTTCTATTCAGGGCACCATCTTAACATAAAAATATCAATTTTTTCTTTTATGTTTTTACGAGCATTGTGCATTATCAGCCCCCAATATTTGGATCAAGAAATTCAATACATAAGAAAAATAGGGAAAGATTTATGTTATCCTTCACATATATTAGATATTTGTTATAATAAAGCCCACAAAAAGTTTTATAGTGTAACACACACAGAAAGAAAATTCTAAGAACATTCTCAGTTTGCCTTATTTTAACGGATTTTAAACCATTAAATCATTGCTAAAAGCTTTTAAGGTCAACCTTGTTTTTTCTTATAATAACACACTAAAAGGAATGTTGATAAAAAATGGCCCCAGAGAAAGCAACAACATAATATATAAAATTTCATGTATGGATTGTCCCTCATTTTATCTAGGACAGTCGAGCAAGGGCTTAGAAGTAAGGTTAAGCCAGCATAAATATTCTGTAAAAACTGGGCAAATATCTAATGCAATATTCATTCATTTAAGTGAAAACAACCACTGAAGAAATTGGATTGGTAGTTCAGTAATTGCAAGGTCAAAAGATGTCTTATCACGAAATCTTTTAGAATCTGCTTTAATACAACTTACTTCTCATTGTAATTTCAATGTTAGTTGTGGCCTGTTTCATTTAGACCCTTGTATTTGTAACATGTTTAAGAATGACCCCAAAGATATAATTACAGACTTCAATAAAAATTAGTTGCCTTAGAGATATCTTCGTTGTATATGTATGTTTAATATGTATTGTGAATATGTATTGTGAATATGTTTTTGTTTACCAAAGTTCTGAATAGCTGTCACCTATAATAATCCTTTAATTGTCTTGTCCTTGTGTCTGAGCAGATTGTCTTAAACTTTTAATTGTACCCATGTTTTTGCTTGTTTGGGAAGGTTACTCATCTTCCAGGTGTGTCGGATTCTAGGTACTAATCTCTTTATAATCCCTATCTGTCAGTTATACGACCTTTCGTGTATTGTCATTTCCTCATGTAAGTCAGTTCGTCTGCTAAGTAAAGGACGTTTGAACGTCGAAAGATCTCGTGGATACTCCGTTGTTTATTTTCCCTCGTGGCCTATACCTTTATTTATGGATTTATCACTTTCCTAACTTTTGTGATTCAGTTATACATACACACACACACACACACACACACACACACACACACACACACATATATATATATATATATATTATATAATCTATATAAATATGTAAATTAATGTAAATAAGAAATATATATATATTAATAATATATATATTATATACTATATAATATATATTATAAATAATTAGTATAATATATAAATATAATATAGATACCATTAGATATATATTAAATATATATATATATCTATATATCCAGATTAATATAGATATAATATAAATATTTAATATATATATATTATATATAATATACTATATTATAATATATTTGATATATAAATATTTATATATATTCAATAATATATATCATATATATATATATCCTTAGCTATATATATATTATCTATATATATATAACTATATATAGTATAATATAATATATATATATATATATATTACTATATATATATATCTGTATATATATCTATATCTCATATATATATATCTATATATATAATCTATATAGATATCTCATTAGATATATACATATATATAGCCATATATAATTTAATAATATATATATAATATATATAAAGATCGATATATAAATCTATATAGATATAATATATATAGATATATAATTTATATATATCATATATATACATATATCTATTATAATATATATATAATATATATATATAGATATATCTATATAGATATATATATATATATCATATATATATATATATAGATATATATTCTATCTATATATATTATATCTATATAGATATATATATATATATATAATATATATATATATATATATATAATATATATATATATATAGATAAGATAGATATATATATAGATATATATATATATTATATATATATATAGTATTATATATATATATATTATATTATATAATATTAATATATTATATAGATATATATCTATATATATATATCATCTATCGTATATATATTATATATATATATATATATATATAATATATATATATACTAATATAATATAGATAGAGATATAATATTATATATATATATAGATTATATATATATATATATCATATATATAGATATATATATATATTATATATATAAATATATAATGTACAATTGCATCGAATTCGCTTACGGCGCAGCATAATTCAAATAGTTGTTTAATTTAGGATATTCGTTCAATGCCTACCGTAACAGATGATCGTTAATCTCTCGAAATACTGTTTTCCGAGTAGTACCATTGAATCTCGAAGTAAAGTCGCGTCCAGTTTTTATAGGAAGTTTCCCTTTGATCTTAACACTTCAACAAACACGTATTTTTCGAAAATCATTTCTACACTTCTACGGTTGTATGTCAGACTGCTTATAAACGCAGTTTCAAGCTATGAAATTTATTTGATTTTCAATATCGAAATAGAGAAAAGGTAACCAATAAAATTGTCTCCTAAGTATGAAGTCATGATCTGAAAGCATACTGCTCTGGCAAATTATATATTTGCATAAAAAGGGGCGGGGGGGGGGGGGGGGTGGGGGGGGGGGGGGGATGGATGGATTATATGAAATTTAGGTACAAGTCCCAAGCACTGGGACCTATTTTGGTCATTCAGGTGGTGTTTCCATGCTTGCTAGTCCTTAAAATTTAGCATTTTCTTGCTGGTGAGTTATTTTCCATTTCTATATATTAACCTCTCACGGATTATTTTTATTTATTTATTTTTTTTTGCAGGATACTTTCTTTAAAGAATTTGCTCTATAGTTTTTTTCCGCCTCAAACCAGGTCTAAATAGGTCAGTTTGGTAATAAGAAACACTAAAATATTTCATTTGCCTTTAAAGTTTATATTAAAAGGAAACTTCGTTTAGAGGACAAGCTGAGTGACAATAACCGTAAAAGTGTTTTTGTTCGAATGTATTAAAAGGAGGTGTTATGGTGTTATATAGCCTATAATTATTTTTTAATGGAACTGCTGAATTAGCAGAGCTGAACAGCGCCTAGAAGAAAGGAAAATGAAAAATGTTTATTTAATAGATATTCCATACTATTTGTATATTAAAATGTGTT
Organism: Macrobrachium nipponense; assembly: GCF_015104395.2. Classification (NCBI taxonomy): domain Eukaryota; kingdom Metazoa; phylum Arthropoda; class Malacostraca; order Decapoda; family Palaemonidae; genus Macrobrachium; species Macrobrachium nipponense. The sequence continues at coordinate 39,665,184 of NC_061099.1, read as the reverse complement.
GATCTGGCTGATCCTCAGACATTTTTTCAGTAAAACAGAGTAAGCTGAAGAGGGCATCGAATTTGTGATCTCTCTGACTTGTGTTGTGTATTTCATTAAGATTTTTATAATAATTTTCATTTCTCAGTTTCAGATATGGGATGGTGTTTGGTGTTGACGTCAGCAGTTATGATTGTCTTGTTGGCCCATTATGCAACGTCAGTTCAAAGTGGTAAAGACTACTACTATTATAATAAAATCCAAGTGGATCTTTCTTGTTTGTCCGCCCCGGGTGGGGTTGGGTAAGTAGGGGATTGGGAGGGTAAGGGAGACATGACACACGACCCGCCTCCTGCAAGTTTGTTTGTCCGCCCTGGGTAGGGACGGGACCAGGGCAGGGTACGTAGGGGATTGGGAGGGTAGGGGAGACATGACGGGCAGCGTAGTGCGTGCCATCAAAATCGTAATTAGATAATCGGGATACTAATTTCATTGTTGAATGAATACAGCCTTTGTCTTTTTTATCAATGATCTATGCGTGTGGTATATCACTGTTTGCGAGCATGTTTAGGCTACGTTTGCCAATACCTTTATAAATATTAAAAGTGAATGAAAGAGTATGATAATGAGGTAGGCTAATATAATGTTGATGGTGATGATGATGATGTACTGGAGAACGTTTTTCAGTGGAAAACGAATAACAGCGAATTAGTTTTGTATGAGACTTGGGAACTCTGGTCCACGAATACCAGCCATCCCCTCGCTTGGCACTCCAGTAATGGAGATATTTATTTTAAACAGGGTTAATCCTTTCATTACACATTCTAAGATCGTTGCTGGATGTCTCTAACAAAGTTTTACTAAAATAAAATAGAAGTCTTCGATCAATGTTTATGGAAAATCTAACATTTACAAAGTAGACCATATAATTTTATTCATCTTATTTCAGTGCCTGCGAAGATGATTAGCTTTCAAGAATTTTTGTTTCTCAGATAAGAAAAAAAAATAGCAAAGACCGTAGTTTCTCGCTTTACCACATTTATCTCAATATGAAACGTATTTTCGTTCACCTTTTCTCTACACAAACACTAGCATTTCGAAGCTAAGTATGAATGTATAATGCAAACCGATTATATATATATATATATATATATATATATATATATTATATATATATATATATATATATATATATCAAACTGAGTTTGAATTATATTTTTGTGAATACTTTACGATTCTAAAAATGTGTTACGCATCTTATTACCAGCAACTGTAAGCTGATAAATAACCAAGCCTTGCGGCATGATGATTCCACTTTTTCACAGTTATATTTGATATATAAATATAATTTCATTATTCTTATTTATTCATTGCATAGTGACTCGAACAGGAACGAGGATACCAACAAGTCGCACTTCTGAAATGGACTCGTGGATTGAGGCAGCTACCCAGGGTTCCTTGCAGAGAAACCTCTTGAAATTCAAGTAAGATTTTCTGGTGCTACTCCGAGGTGCTATAGTAAATTCACATCGCCCGTGCATCTGATGTCTAGGTCAGTCCCTTACGACGCTCCTGATTGGCCGTTGATAAGTCAATCGCAGGGCTGGAAACTGCCAGTCTCTCGAGAGAGTTCACATAAGGCAGGATGTATGTTCCACCTCTCCTGAGGGATACATCTTTCAAATGTATCCCTCAGAAGTGGAAGACTGAGTTTCCAGCCCTGTGACTGGCTTATCAACAGCCATTAAGAGCGTCGTAAGAGGCGGGCCTAGACATCAAATGCATAGGTGGCCATTTCATTGAGGAGTGAGAGATGTGTTTTTCTGGTGATAGAAGTTCACTCTCGACGTGGTTCGGAAGTCACGTAAAGCCGTTGGTCTCGTTGCTGAATAACGACTGGTTCCATGCAACGTAAAAGCACCATACAAACAAAGCACAGGTGATGTGAATCTACTATAGTACTATACATGGTGGAAGCTCCTTGGGACGCCATGTTTAGTACTAGCCCCTCAGGGATCAAAGTATTATATATACCCATTGCTATATTGTGTGGTCGACAAATTATATTAATGAACAATATCTTCGTCCGGCCGTCTATTTTACATTTACCAGAAGGTGCTTAGTACTATACACCTCGGAGTAGGTGGCGCTTAGATCACTAGCCCAAGCAGCATCAAGTCTCTCTTCAACGAAGTCTTATTTAGTCTATAAAATGTCTTGAATTCCAGAATTCAAAAACTGGGTCTTCATTAACTTGGAAACTATTTTACTAAGTTTTGGCCAATTAGATAAGTTTGATCATTGTTTGTAGAGTTGTGACTTCTAAAATTCTGGGGATCTTGCTACTGAGAGGCAAATACTAACAGCAAGTTTTACAGTGTTTTCTCAGCTTACTTAAGCTAAACTAGGTTTCAATTTCTATATGTAAATAATGATTAGCGTTTTGTTTAGATAACAAATATCTTTTGTTTACTTCATTTTGTAAAAATTTTTGGGATCAAGGTGAGGAAAAACCAAATGGTTCTATTTTCTTCTAGAGTATATCAACAGTAAGAAAATTAGCCTAAAACCATTTCTTACATGCATAACTTTCACATTACACAATAAGGACTTTAAATTTTCTCTCATAATTTATCAGTAATCTACTAATTGTTTTATACTACCTTCACGTGAAGGTCGGTACACTCTCTACTGCAGGAACATTTACTCCTTTGCAACACATCTGGTGACATAAGAAATGATGGGAATGATCTGCATGAGCCTCAATATTTCACAAAATGAAGGCGACTCATTGTATCCATGATCAAATGGATTATTATTAGTGTTCTGAAGGGTTCACAATAATATAACTGTAAAACTTTATGCAAGCTTTCGAACCCTTATCTGGGTTGATCTTTAGACTGAAGACGAACCCAAAGAAGGCTTCGAAAGCTTTTATGAAGTTTTACATGAACTTTTAACAATTTTATATCATTGTGGATCCTTTAAAACATTTTATGAACTCTCGTGATAGAGAGTTTTTCCCAACTAAAATTATTATTATCATTATTATTAGAAAATACTCATAGTACTCCTCCCTCCCTCCTCTTATTCATATGTACATAATAGAGCGGACGCTATTACAACTTCCTGGCTGGACCACTGCATCACATCTCCACAACTTCATGATTCTATTATGACCTGCAATATTTGCTATGATCTTGCAACGGGCTACGATCACATCCCATTACAGGTGTCATTCAGTACCCCAGCCCTCCCTACCGTGAACCCCCTAACTGATCGCCCACCAGCGGTAAACTGGGATTTTAAAAACCAACAGAAAACCAGATACTTTAGGGCGACCACGGAAACCAGGCTGCGGTCAATAGTTCAACCGGCAGACGCCTTACTTTGTACTAACACAAATTGTAGAAATGACCACCACAAGAGGGATCTGAATGAATTCTATTCGAACATAATCTCCGCTATGCTTGCTTCGGGCAGGATTGCCTACAGATTTCGTCAAGGTAATTCTCGTAATATACCTGGATGGAATGACTTGGTTAAAGATCTGTATACATACTCACGAGAAATGTTTTTACTGTGGAGGCAAAATGGTAGCCCCAGGGAAGGGCACACTGCATTACTAATGAGACAGGCGAGAGCGCAGTTCAAACTTGCTCTTAAGCACTGCAGGTTAAATGAAAAACAACTAAGAGCCGATGCAATGTCTAAAAACTTAGAATCTGGTGATTATCCTCGTCTTTGGAAAGATATCCAGTCCTTAAATCCCAAAACTAAAAAGCTATCACAGAGAGTAGGGGAAGCAGTCGGAGACGAAGCTATTGCAAGAATGTGGGGCGATCACTTCAACAATATCCTGAATTGCATAAATGATCAAGATTCTCGAAGGGATGTAGATAACCTCCTTACTGACAACATTCAATTTCATTTTGCAGACCGTATTACGCCAGGTAACATCAGCGATGCCATATACAGCCTACCTAATAATAAATCGCCTGGCTGTAATTGTCTTCCTGCGTAGGCCTTCAAATTCTGCAATCCGATAATTTACATTTTGCTAGCTGCCCTATTCAATGCGTGCATAATTCACCGGTTTCTTCCAGACTCCCTACTCTTAGTTCACTTGATACCATTAATCAAAAACAAGCTAAAGGACGCAGCTGACCCTGGCAACTACCGGCCGATTGCAATCACAACGATTGCATCGAAGATACTTGAGTCTGTTCTTCTAGTGAGACTTCTCCCCTTTCTACACACCACTGACAACGAGTTCGGGTTTAAAGCAAACCACTCAACCGACACCTGCATCTACATACTGAAAGAATTGCTGAACTACTACCTATCATCAGCCTCTCCTGTTTTCCTTTGTTTTGTAGATTGATGAGAAAACATTTGACAGAGTAAAACTACTGAAGCTCTTCCTGAAGCTGCATAAAAGGGGCACACCCCTGTATCTAATTGGCATTTTACATTGCTGGTTTTCCACACAGCAATTTTGTGTCAAATGGGGTAACGTATTATCTTACACCTTCGGCTCCCTAAACGGGCTTCGGCAAGGGGGCATTCTCTCTCCATACCTGTTTAATACGTACACAGATGCCTTGAATGTCAAACTGAACTCGCTCCCAATCGGATGCACCATCAATGAAACAACTATAAACAACCTCTGTTACGCCGACGATATGGTTCTGATTTCCCCATCAGTGCAAGGTCTCCAACGACTCATCGACACTTGCCGCCAATATGCAGAGGAATTTGATATAATCTACAACGAAACCAAGACCCAGTGTGCATGTCGCTGCTCCCGAGATCGCTTAAGCATATTGCAGAACCTCAAATTTTCCTCGGAAACCATCGGCTGGAATTTGTCCACGAATTTCCGTATTTGGGTCACATTATCACCGACGACCTAAAAGATACGGCAGACATTGAACAGAGGCGTCGTAAACTATGTGCAGCTGGCAACATGATTGGAAGGAGGTTTGCCTTCTGTCACCGAGACGTGAAACTGCTGCTCTTCCGCTCGTACTGCTACAGTATCTATGGGTGTTCCCTCTGGACGAACTATACCCGAGAGACCATGAGACGCATCACTGTTGTGCACAATGACATTCTGAGACGCCTCACAAACACTCCCCGCTACCACTCCGCCACACAGATGTTCATAGAAAACCACCTGGACAATTTAAAAATCATTGTTTGGCGAACAATGTCCAGTCTGGTAACCCGAGTGAGAAACAGCAGCAACTCGCTCATACAAAGTATCCTAAGGAGTGAAGCAAGAAGAAAATCTAAATTGTGGGAAAGATGGGAAAATGAGGCCTTTGTCCCATAAAGAACTTAATCTCTGTATTGGCAAGATGTCATCTGCAGTTTTTGTCATTATTACATTTACTGCTGATATTCTAATTTTTTATTATTACTGTGATTACTATCAAGTTAAAATTTTATTTACATTTAATTTATGTATTTAGCCCTCTGAACCTGACTACTGTAACCACCTAAGGTCTCTAGTTGAAATTTAAGTTATATAATATGTGCACTAACTGTTATTACTCTCAATGCATTTTTTTTCTCACCAATATTATTACTGTTATTACCAGTATGATGGATTGCTGGCTTTTGTGCTACCTCAGCTATTTTGTGGATAAGTGCCGGTTATTCATTTTCTTTTTCTATTTTATCATGTCTCATGTATCTAGATTGTGTATGTTACTGTGTGTATTTTGTATATTCAACGTATATGGCCCTGAGCTGAAATAAAGCATATTATTATTATTATTATTATTATTATTATTATTATTATTATTATTATTATTATTATTATTATTATTATTATTATTATAGTACCACGAGTCTCAAAATGAAACAAATCTGTCTGTCTGTTGTCTGTAAGCACTTTTAACCGGTGCGGAATCCCACAAGTGCTTAACAGCTGACGTACCAATTTAGCATTAGGGGTTAAAGAGGGGTGAAGGAGAGAGGGCCTTTCTCTACTCAGTGACTACCTAACTAACAAGACAAGCCATTTTCAAATCGTAGCTGATTATGGTAAGATACGGGTGAAAATTCCGGGAAAACTACCGCTCGGTTGGTATTAGTTTACGGTAAACATTGAATTGTGAATTCTTACGTTCTGACAAGTGGGGCAGGTACAACAATTAACATAGGAAATAACAAGAAAAGGAAATAAACAGTTCGAGTGCTAACTCGGCAAAAAAAGAAAAAAAAATGTTAGATAACTGTTACTTTAAAGTACAGTCACATCATCTAGGGCCGTGGCACCCGGCCTCACCGCCTGGGTACCGGGCCCCACTAACTAGTCTTTACAAATGTACACAACTGTATATTTGTACAGATACAGCAGATCTATACAGATTCTCTGAAAAAAAATCTTTGTTTAGCTTCACTTTTAAATGTATTTGTACAATCTGATTGTGGATTTGCCTCACTATTATTATTATTTTATAGGATATTTCCCTCTTCCTTCCCATCATAATAATATCAGCCTATAAAATACGAAACTTAACATATACCTATATTTCCCCGTGGTGCACTGTGAGCATTACTGAACGGTGCTGGCAGGTTCCCTTCGACTAAGTGCACTTAACTTTTAGCCTATTACTTTACTTCCATTCCTGCTTCTTTTCTTTTATCTTGTTGTCCAACCTTTCTCACTTTTACTTTGTCCAACTGTGTGATCTTTCTAGTTCTACCTAAGATTGTTCTATACTATTATAACTCCTTTATTTTCTTGATCTCTTTATTTTGGTGGCCAAACACTTAGATCTAAACTCCTTTTCACTGCCTTCCACGCTGAACGACCGAGAGTGGCCCAGAGCCAGGCTGGACAGCCAAAGAAGCCACTAATTCCATTCTTTCAATCCCCTTTTCAGAAGGACTAAGTAACGATGGCAAATTTCAGTGAAACTGTGATTTTCTTTGTGCGCGGTATATCTCCGTTTGGGAGCATGTTCAGGCTACGTCTCCAAGATTCTTTACAAGCGTTAAAAGTGAAATGAAGGGTTATGATAATGAGGTTGGCTATTATAATGTTAATGATGAACTGAGGAACGTTTTGCAGTCAAAACCGAGCATCAACTGTTTAATGTTTAACATTCCGTGGAATAATTTTTTATATCTGCAGGTTCCCGAGGGCGCCTCATCTTCGTGTAGCTGCAGAGTCATGGCCACCGCACGTGGAAGTCTTCTCGGAAGGAGGTCATTCCACCGCCAGAGGACCAATGAGCAACTTACTCATCGCTCTGTCGAAGTCGCTGAATTTTACGTGAGTTTATGCTGTGGTCTTCGTAAAATGACAAATGTTCGCGTTTGAACAACATTGTAGTTATGTTTGCAGATGATTTAAGACTCATTTTCTTAGGAGATAGTATGTAACAATGAGTTGGTTTCATGGCCTCCTTAGGAATCTTCAAAAGTTTGCTATTCCGATTAACTGATTTTTGACATTTCGTTATACGAGATGGAGATATTTGTAGTGGTTTTCTTTTGTTATTCTGACTTTCAAAACGAATTCGGAAAGCGTTTGGACTTTTTGACAGAGGAGATCGACAATGTCTTTAATGTGGACTTGCCTCATGAAGTGATAGCCGACATGATGAGTTTAGGATTCCACGAAGAATAGAAATATTTCTCCATTCTATTTTATGGTCAAGTAAACGAGTAAAGCATCGATTCGATGTACTTTTGACCCTTTAAAAAAAATTGGAAAAAACTACAATTCTCAAAGCCACGGCCAAATCCATAAGGCTTTCGCCAGTGTGAGCCAAGTTTCAAAAAGACATGAAGGGAAGGAAATCATAACACGATGACCTGGGCATTCATGGTCATGGGTCAAAAACAATACGAAAATGATGACCCTGATTTATTTAGCATTACTCTTAAGGTGCGTCCACACGGTCGAACAATGTTCGACGGAAAAAAATTGTTACCAATTAACAATTGTCTGCAAGTCTTTGCCTTGTGAGCAGAGTAAAAACACTGGTATTCAACCTCATCTGGTATCACTGTTTGTTGCCAGATCTACTTCCATCGTTTCAACGCTTATGACGTCATCCTCCTTTGCCTATGATATGGTAACAATGTTTGCCTGTCGGACATTGCCCGACTGTGTGGAAGCACCATTACGTAAGGTAATGGTGCATTACCCAACAAAGCTATATTTTACCAAAAATCATCCACTCAGTGGCAGAGCTTATGAACGAAATATGGTCACGAGGAGGCCCTGAAATACCAATGCCATCAGCCTCTGTGGGCACAATGAACGCTTTCATTCAACTGACCCCTCGAAGGCAGACTCTTATACATCTCCCTCTGCCTCAGGTACAGCATCGTGCAAGGTGACGGCTACTGGGGCGCACTGCAAGCAAATGGGTCATGGAATGGAATGATAGGTTTGCTGCTTACAAAGGTCAGTTGCATCTATGTAATGAAAAGAAATAAGTCTTCATAGAAATGGAAATGAATAATAAAGTTTGTGAAGAAGGATATACTGGATATCTTTCTGAATGGTTAAAGTGAATAGATTTTTTGGAAGACGCCTTTTTAGTTACAAACGGTAATTTTCTGAAAGGTAAAAACTAACAACTGAAATATCAAATTACCTCTTTCAGGTGAGCTTTTGAGCACAAAAATTGGATAGAATACAATTGGAGAATTTATATCGGAAATGCCACTTTCTTCGAATCGTGTTTTCAGGAATGTAAAAAGTTATTGCTAAAGATGGTAAATAAAATCGTCTTCATAAATGTTAAAATGTTCGATAAATTTGGTAAGTAACATACTAACATCCTCAAGATGAAGACAAAATGTTTAGAAAGATGAAAAAAAAAGAATTGCCTGGTAGGTAAGTTGTTTTTCCCTATGTACGTAAATAAGTCTTCACGAAGGGTAAAGATGATTTGTAAGAAGGTAAATGACAATTGTAGCTGTATAGTGATAACTGTTTTGAGAGGTAAAGTGAATATTTAAAATCCATGGAACTAAAAGTAAAAGATGAAGATTAAGTAAAGAAATCAAGTTTAATTAAGCTAACTGTAAACCTAAAAAGGCAAAATCAAAATCTTTAGGGAGGAAAAAAAAAGTATTAACTGTTAACAGTATGAAGAAGTATTTGAATTTTAAATCGTGGTTTCAAAACACGGTAGTTAATGCAATAATGAATGCGTTATTTTATATTGCTGTTGTTGGATATTTGCTATTGAATATGAAAAGTTAGATTTTTATGATAAATATGTCTATTTACTGATCAAGCTAAGAGGTTTTACTAATAGCATCCAATAACACTGTGTGTACGATTTAAAAGAGATATAATATGACGAAAGTAATATATAGCTGTTAATGTGCAACTGATAAACACAAGATTTCTCTCCAAAATTTCATGATCTTACTTTATGTTGCCTTAACCACAAGAATATTGCTTAGGATTAGATGGAGACTTTGAATGAATTAATTCCCTTGACTTTTTCAGAAAGCAGACATTGGCCTGGGCCCTTTTGGTATCTCCCCCGTCAGGTTTGAGGTCGTGGACTTCACCGTGCCTGTCTTCAGCCAAAATCTTTACGCTTTGGTCAGTCGGCCCAAGCCAGAGCCAGAGGTCTGGGGATTTCTCTCTCCTTTTACGTAGGTTGAAATCAACTGCTTTTGGAGTTAGGCAAAGCCGGTGTGCACTACACATGAATGGATGAGGGCTTTAGCATAAAGTATGTTGCAAGAACTTGAATTATTAGACCATGAAATATGAAAGTGGTAAAGAATTGAGTTACTAAGCTCTAGACATGGTATATTTAAGTACTAAAACTTCACTGTTTGCCAGTGCTCTCTGCTTAGTCTTGGAAGGCAAAGCTATTGTTTTTTCTTCTTATTTGAACTTTTTTGAATATAAATATACTGAACTTCTTAGTATGTTTGTTACACACTAAAAAAATAGAATAGGAATGATTATTTTTTGAGATAAATATCTGACGGTTGTTAACAAAAAATTAGCCTCAATGAATTTGAAAACAAATATCACCTGTAATCAAAAAGGGTACCTGCATATGAAATGGGCTGTGTTCAAATTTTGGTCTGCAAGTTGGGCATGTTATCTCGAGTGAAGAAATACCTACCTATAGTAGATTCACATCAACCGTGCATCTGATGTCTAGGCCTGTCCCTTACGACGCTCCTGATTGGCTGTTGATAAGCCAATCACAGGGCTGGAAACTATCAGTCTCTAGAGAGAGTTCCACTTCTCCTGTTGGATACTTTTGAAAGACGTATCCCTCAGGATAGATGGAACATAGATCCTATCCATGTGAACTCTCTCGAGAGACTGAGAGTTTCCAGCCCTGTGATTGGCTTATCAACAGCCAATCAGAAGCGTCGTAAGGGACTGGCCTAGGCGTCAAATGCACGGTTGGAGTGAATCTACTATAGCAAGCAATTGAGTACTCACGTGGCCATTCATGTTTAACAACAGGTGGTACGTGTGGTTCAGTCTGCTGATCTCCAGCGTTCTGACATCGGCTGTGTCTACGGCTTCGGCAAGAGCGTTGGAGGCTGAAGAAATGCCTACTGCTTTTTTGAACCATCTCTTGATCTCCTACCAAATCTTCATTGGACAAGGTAATTGACAACAAACTATTCGAAACGAGCTCGTAAATAAAACTGATTTAGTCCCCTTTTTTAGTTTCCTGTCAAGAAAACGATTGTGCCAGCTGCATCTCTCCGTCCGTCTGCCCTCAGGTCTAAAGAACTACTGAGACTAGAGGGCTGCCAACTCTTATATAAATAATCCCCCCTCTAATCATCGAAAGTACCAAATTGCAACCCTGTGACCCCAGTAGTTTTTAATTTATTTAAGGTTAAATTTAGCCATGGATCGCGCATCTGGCAGAACTTTCTGGGGGCATGGGACGCACCATCACTCTACCGCATCTGCTGACCAACTGAAATGCTACCGTGATTTTATACCGCATTATACGTTGTACAGAAAACTCAATTGCTCCGAAGATACTTAGGCGCCTTTTTTTACTTGTTTATTGAAGTAACCGACTCTTCACTTTCCTTTAAGAGAAAAATACATTTCTATGAGTTTCTAGTAAAGAGAAACTAACAAATATTTGATCTATAATGATACATGATAACTCTTTAGAATAAAATGCAACGATGGAAGATTGTTAGTTCAAAATACAAACACGCATTTTAACATAAATTGTATTATATTCTTGAACAAACGAGGTGGTGGGCTATTCTGGGTAATTACAGATTATATATATATATATATATATATATATATATATATATATATATATATATATATATATATAATGACCGAGCTTGAAACCAGAAAGACTTACATAAACCTATATAATAATCTCAGCCAAGACAGGTAAATTTAATGCAATAACAAATTATCACCAGTTCCACCAAATTTCCAAAATTCTTCATTTCTAATAGATTGAATACCAGGAACTACAAATCATTTATATATGTTCTCTCTTTCTAGGCGTGAGTATCATGCCTAAGAGTTCGTCCCTTCGTCTGACGATGTTGTTGTGGCTCGTCTTCGTTTTCGTCGTCACCAGAAGTTACAGGTGGGTTTATTATGCAACTTTTACCGTCAATTTCCATTTCAGCGCTGAATGACCTCATAGGCCCCAGTCCTTGTCCTTTGCCGAAAATTCTGTATTCAATTCACTCCGATTCACAACTTGGGACACACCGCAGCATAACGCGTCATCAACACATGTCGGCAACTAATCACTCACATTATTCGCATTAATTATGATAATGATGATGATGATAATGATTATTATTATTATTATTGAAGACAAATCCAGTCTATGATGGGTACTAAGCATATTTAAAAATAAATCTCTACAGAGAACTTTGGCAATTGGCTGGATTCACATTGCCAAAAGCTCTCTGAAGAGATTTATTTATAAATATGTTTAGCACCCATACCTAACTGTGGATTAGTTTCTCCATATCAAAACTCGTGCTATTGAGAGTAATGTTTAATTGTTATTATTGCTTGCGAATATATTCCTGCAGAACTTTATCGTATTACATCGCTAGCTTCTAGGATTATGCAGTCGATATTACCTAAAGTAATTGTCCTCTCTGAAATGTGGAATGTTGTATCAATGCTCTCGTTTTCTTAGCAAGATTTCAGATTCTTGATAACTCTTATATAATATATATATATATATATATATATATATATATATATATATATATATATATACATATACAATTAAATGAGTATGTGTATACATACATACACACACACACACACACACACACACACACACACATATATATATATATATATATATATATATATATATATATATATATATGTATATATATATTAAATGAGTATGTGTATACATACATACATCACACACACACACACACACACACACACATATATCATATACTATAATATATATATATATATATATATATATATATATATATATATATATATATATATACATAAATATATATATATATTATAATATATATATATATATATATATATACATAAATATATATATATATATATATATAATATATATATATTATTAATTATTATTATTATATATAATATATTATACATACGTATTAATATAATATATATATTTATAATTATATATATTATATTATATATATATTATATTATATATATATTTATATTACGTATTATATAATATAATACTATATATATATATATATAGTATTATATTTATGTATATATATATATAATATATATATTATATATATATATATTATATAATTAATTTTATGTATATATAATATATAATATATATATATATAATATATATTACTCATATTACATATATATGTAAATATATCTATTATACTATATATAATATTATATATATATATTATAATATATATATATAGGTAGAGGATTTTTCAACAGGGATTTTTAATTATATTGGTGTTGTGTGTGTGGTGTGTACTGTATTAATTAGGTATGTATACACATACTCATTTAATTATATATATATACCATATATATGGTATATATATATATTATATATATATATAATTTATAATAATATATATACTTATAATATTTATATTATATATATATCTATTAATATGTGTGTGTGTGTGTGTGCTGTGTCGTGTGTTGTGTGTGTGTATTGTATTGTATATCACCATACTCATTTAATTGTATATGTATATATATATATATATATATATATATATATATATATATATATATATATATCATATATAAGAGTTATCAAGAATCTGAAATCTTGCTAAGAAAACGAGAGCATTGATACAACATTCCACATTTCAGAGAGGACAATTACTTTAGGTAATATCGACTGCATAATCCTAGAAGCTAGCGATGTAATACGATAAAGTTCTGCAGGAATATATTCGCAAGCAATAATAACAATTAAACATTACTCTCAATAGCACGAGTTTTGATATGGAGAAACTAATCCACAGTTAGGTATGGGTGCTAAACATATTTATAAATAAATCTCTTCAGAGAGCTTTTGGCAATGTGAATCCAGCCAATTGCCAAAGTTCTCTGTATATATATATATATATATATATATATATATATATATATATATATATATATATATATAATGTTATTGTAATAGCCACAATGCCCTCTTCTCGAATTCATCTCCCTTTTATATGGATACGCTTGTCAGTACAATGCCTTGAGATCCAAGAGCAAGAAATATGAAGAAATTACCTTGTCCAGTAGCGGGAAACGAACCCGCGATACCATAATCACGACGAGATCACGTTGCCGACCTTCTAGTGGTCAGGTCGGTAATGTGACCTCGTCGTGATTATGGTAACCCAGGTTCGTTTCCCGCTACTGGGCATCATAATTTCTTCATATTTCTTTCAGGAACGAAACAGTTACAGCTAGGGGCCGAAGTGACGCTGCAAAGAACCTTAAGAATACCCACATTGTACCACACGAGGTACACTGATGGCATTGACCCCCTATAGGGTCCTGAACTTGGATCTTAAGGCTTTGTAGCGACAAGCGTATCCAAAAAAGCGCGAAGAATTCGAGAAGTTGGGCATTGTGGCTATTACAATTACATTATGCATCTTGTAGAAATGATTTCATCTTCGTTCACTTTTTACTGCATTTCATCAAACAGTGGCTCCATGACTTCGCTTCTAGCTGCAAAAACGATTACAATCAAGTACAATTCCATCAGAGACATTCTGGATGATCCCAGTATGCAAATTATGATGGAAAGCGCCACGGTGCTCTCTGATCACGTTCAGGTAATCAATGCCTCTCTTTCAAGTTTTGATTTTTTATCATCATTTTCTTTCAGGATTATTTATCGAAATAAAAAGAAACATGTCAGGCTGTGTGCCTATCGAACTGGGAATTGTATTATTATTGTAGCAAGGTTGATGGCGTGTGATACGCTGCAATGGAACCTGGCGCTGCCTGTCATGTCTACCCTACATTCCAATCCCCTACCTACCCTGCCCAACCATATTATTATTATCATTATTATCATTATTATTCTGATGGTACACATTACTAGTATGGAACAAGTCCACAGAGGCCACTGACTTGAAATGCAAGCTTCCAACAACTATGGTGTTCATCTGAAAAAAGTAACCGAAGGTAACAGGAAATACAGTAAGAAGAGATTAGTTATTAAGAAAGAAAAAACAAATTAACAGATTAACAAAAACAGATATGTAAGTATAAACTATTAAACAGTAAGGAGATTGTTTTAGGTTAGTTATGCGTTGCATCTTCGCTTGAACTTTCGAAGTTCCAGTTGCACGACTTCCTCTGGGAGACTGTTCCACGGTCCAACGGTGCAAGGAATAATGATCCTCTGGAACTGAGGAGTTCGACAGTGAGGCACAATTACTGCTCACTGGTGCTGCTGTTCAATGAATCTGGTTGTTCTCGGCTGGAAGAGAGTTTGTTTGTCTGTCTGTTTGTATGGTGCTTTTACGTTGCATGGAACCAGTGGTTATTCAGCAACGGGACCAACGGCTTGACGTGACTTCCGAACCATGTAGAGAGTGAACTTTAAGCACTAGAAATACACTTCCCTCACTCCTCAATGGAATGCTCGAGAATCAAACTCGCGGCCACCGAGGTGCACGCCAACACCATACCAACAACGCCACTGAGGTGCTTAGCCACTTGCAGGCTGCAAGTTGGATGAAACAGGATATCCAAAAAGAATCCATAGTTACAGAGTAAAAGGCTTCTGGTCTCTTAAAACCAGAATACTACAAGGATCTGTTTTCAGTAAGATGTTAGTGCTTTCAGAACACCTCACGTGGTACACTGTAGACATTACTAAAGGGCATTTGCAGCGCCCCCTTGGCCCCTGGCTGCATCCAGTTTTTAGCCTTTTACTTTACTTCCATTCCCACTTCCTTCCTTCCATCTTGCTGTTCAGCTCCTCTAAAAAGTACTTCATAGTGCAAGTGTGGAGGTTTCTCCAAATTTCAACTTTAGATCTCACACCTTATCTCCATCTAGACCTCTTTATCTCGCTGTCCAACCCCTCCAACTCCCTATTTAGTCATAGTTTTCATTACTTCCCCATTTTCTTTGCACGGTCATCACTTTGGTCCAACCACTGGAAATCATTTCTTATTTGATCTTTCATTTTTTCGTCTTAATTCTTCTTTCGATCATGAATTTTACTTTCCTATTTCCTGGAAATAGAAGAGAACCGCAGGAACAGCATTTCATTAAATCCTGAAACCTCTGGCTTTACAGTTACTCTAGGAAAGCTTTAATTAAGAAATTTTAGCAGTTATAAGATTCCCAAATTAACAATATTCATTACACTATTTGTGACGCCAGTTTTTCTATAGTAGATTCACATCGACCGTGCATTTGATGTCTAGGCCAGTCCCTTATGACGGTCCTGATTGGCTATTGATAAGCCAATCACAGGGTTGGAAACTCTGTCTCTCGAGAGAGTTCACATAGACAGGTTGTATGTTCCAACTCTCCTGAGGGATACTTTTGAAAGACGTATCTCTCAGGAGAGGTGGAACATACATCAAACCCATATGAACTCTCTCGAGAGACTGAGAGTTTCCAGCCCCTGTGATTGGCTTATCAACAACCAATCAGGAGCGTCGTAAGGGGCTGGTCTAGACATCAAATGCACGGTTGATGTGAATCTACTATAACACAAACCAATCAATCATTACAATATAGAGTTTTCAATCCAATTAGACTTCAAGATAAACTTTAGCATTTGCTCCAGATGTTCATGTAATACTGAAATCGTGGTAATGCTTCTCCTATTCAATGTAATTTTAAGCGTTTCCTCTCCGGGACATAAACATAGCAAGTGAATGACTAATGAACCTGACTATCTATCTACGTCTAAAGAGAGCCAAGACTGGGGTCTTCAAGGATCTCTCCGATGGCATGAAAACGAGGGGAACTTTCGTGAAGGCCGAGGACATGCAGAACTTGGCCTACAAATATATTCCCGGTGGGCGCCATGCTATTATTCTGGAGAGTGGCGGTTGCGATCAAATATATTCGGACAGCTTTCGGAGGACAGGTGAGGATTTCACGAGAAAATGAGTACTACCTTGCTCCTTTGTTCGTGTAAAAAATTCCGGGAAATTGTCGTATGATTTCCGGTGATTAATTTGTGTTTTCGGTTATTTCTTGAGTAAACGTGAACATTTTGAGACGGAAGATGTTTGTACATTTTTTTAAAGCCGTGGAAGCATATTGGAACAAAGCTATGTCAAACTAATTCAATTCTTCACGAAATATTCCACTTTGTTTGCTTAACGCTTCCCACTCTTCTCCTTTTCTTTCAATTCCCTTTTCGTACAACTATGGGATGAACATCAGAAGTATAATTAGAGTATTTTCGACTTTTCAGGGCAATGCGACTTCTACAAAGCGAAGGAACCTCTCTTGGCCTTGTACTTCAGCTTGGTTGTGCCTAAAGGAAGTCCCCTCCTTCAGCTCCTAAGTACAAGGTGCGTTACAGGTTTGCCGAGTTGCTTTTGTATCAAGTGGTTGATTCAACAGATACGAAAATAACGACCAATATTTTCTCCAATACCTATATATATGTAAAAGTATATACATATATAGGTATGTATGTGTGTTTGATTTTAAATCACAAAAAAGGTAAAAACTTGATGATTATACGAACAAAGCTACAGCCACGACGGAAAAACGGAACAGTTGAGATGTTGTGACCAATGTCTTGGTAATAAGACGAAACGACTTCGCATCTCAATCGTTTTACACTTCCTCTGTGACTGTAATTTTTTTTCTTACACACACACACACCATATATATACATGTATATATATATATATATATATATATATATATATATATATATATATATTTATTTATTTATTTATTTATTTCCCCTTCGGTCAGTGTTTTTTGAAGTAGAGCAAATCGGATATTAAAGGATATATGTAGCTCAATGTTTGTAAATATAAAGATATTACTCTGAAGTAGTAAAATTTCATATATTTGTGAATGAATTGCAGAATCATTTAATTGTTCAGTACTCTGTCTGTAATCTCGGTAGAGATTTCCATTCTATGTCTTCTACGCAACTAGCTAGTGTTTACAACCCACTAAAGCCGACTGATTATCAGGAACATCATCTACTTTGCAGGTAGAGAGAGGCGTGATTGATTTCATTGCAACGTGACCAGAGATATCTATCCTGACCTGGTCCTATCATTAATTATTTCTATACACCTTTCCCTCCTCTTGATGACATTACTTATCGGTTTTCTGTAATTTGGGGGGATTTGCTTGATAGCCCCATACCCGATGGATTCTCAACGGGCTAAATTGCCGTAGGTGAATGTCTTTTCTCGGTAGTCAGCCACCCAAGGTGGTTAGGTCTAACATCCTCGCAGGCACCTAAGCTTAATTTTTCTGATCAATACCGATAGATTAAACCAATTACCCACTGTCTAAATGTTTCCTAGACCGAAGTCAATGAAACTACCTTGCATCCAGCGTCAGCATAAACGTTATTAAATATTATACATCTACAGCATCAAAGGGCGCTTTGAGCTTAAATCTATCAAGCACATTGAAATCAGAAGTTAAGTATATCTTAGTTTTACCAGACCACTGAGCTGATTAACAGCTCTCCTAGGGCTGGCCCGAAGGATTAGATATTTTTACGTGCCTAGGAACCAATTGGTCACCTAGCAACGGGACCTACAGCTTACTGTGGGATCCGAACCACACTATATCAAGAAATGAATTTCTATCACCTGAAATAAATTTCTCTGATTCCGCGTTGGCCGAGCCGAGAATCGAACTTCGGACCATCGGATTGGCAGCCGAGCGCGAAAACCACTCGTCTAGAGAGGAACTACATCGAAATCAGAAACTTTGGCCTTTCACTTCTACCAAAATCCTAGAAATCGGGTCGCATGCTCTATTCTCAACCAGTTCTGTCATCGCCAACGTGAAATCGCAAAATTCGTACACCTATTGAAACAAGGTTACATATCGTGTTAGACAAATTCTTGGATATCCCTCTGGATGAGTCAAGGAGCAATGGCATGGAATGGATTACAACATACAGGCAGAAGACCAAGTGATGGCCCCTATGAGGTCATTCAGCGCTGAAATGGACTTTGAAAGCAAAAATGTTTGAAAGGGGTAGGAGAGCGCTTGGGGAAAACCTAGCAGTTGCTCTATGAGATAACTGTTAAGAGAGGGTGTAAAGGAAGTTGGAAGAGAGAGAATATGAGCGGAGGCACAGTAAAAGGATAAGTGTTGTAGATAGGGGCCGAAGAAGGGCTGCACACAACCTTTCGTGAGCGCACCGCGTGAGAAGCACTGACGGCGGTTCGATCCCCGCTACGAAAATTAAGAGAGTTCTACATAATACAACTGCATGTAAATCTCTCTCTCTCTCTCTCTCTCTCTCTCTCTCTCTCTCTCTCTCTCTCTCGTGAAAATAACCTCGAGTTGTGGAAGATTATTTGGAAATCTCTCTGCTATAGATCTTCAAGCCTGTATCTAAGGTCGGGGCGGGGGGGGAGGTTGTCGAACGACCCCGCCCCAAAAAATTTCTGGATGTCCATATTTTCTGTGACTATCCTTTTCATTGAACTGTACTTACAAAGTAATAAATAATTATTGTTTTTTTGTTAAGTCAAAGTATATAACATAACAAATAAAGTAATATGCATGTTATTGTTGACATAATAAATGAATCAATCAATAAAACTGAAGAAATATTCTTGAATTTCAGTGCAAACTTTCAACATTATAAGTAAAATTCTGTTAACCACAGTCAGTACTTTGAATAACATCTAACCGAGTAGGGCATACACCGCATACCCATTTTTTCTTCTTAATATAACTAAAATAACACTTTTAAGTATTTCATCTTGTATATACCTATATAAGCAATAGAAGAAAAGGTCCAGTTTTGGGAACGCCCCCCCCCCATAAAAAAAATCTCTGGGTACGGGCCTGCTTATTTCACACGCATTTCTGAGCATGTTCTGACTTCATTCCAAAATTACTTGCCACCTTTCTGACAAGAAAAACCCTCCTGCAAGGGACACTAAACCACTGATACTACGTTATCTGCTATCACAGGTGATCCCTGATCCTCTTTTCCTGCCGAGAGCGACCAGATTCGCTGAACAGCAGCACCAGAAGGCAATAAATGTGTCTCGCTGTCGAACTTCTCAGCTCCAGAGGTCTTTTATTCTTCACATCTTTTATTCTTCACACTGATGGACCGCGAAACAGTCTCCCTGAGAATGTTGGGCACTTAGAGACTCAAAAGTTGAAGCGAAACTGCTGTGTATTACTAACCACAAAGAACTGTTCTTGTACTTTCATAATTTTACATTTCATCTATTTATCGATTTTGTTAATCTATCTTTTGTCTAATAAGTGATCCCTTCATTCTGTATTTACGATTGTCTTCTGTAATTTCTTTCAAATGAGCACCATATTCTTTGGCCGCGTAGTCGGGTAGCGCCGCGCGTCCAGTGCACCTCACGCGGTGCGATGTATGCATTACTTGAGGATTTTTGCAGCGTCCCTTCGGCCCCTAGCTGCAACCCTTTTCGTTCCTTTAACTGTACCTTCATTAATATTCTCTCTTCAATCTTACTTTCCACCCTCCTCTATCAATGTTTCATGGTGCAACTGTGAGGTTTTCTTCCTCCTGCTACACCTTTCAATCCCTTACTCTCAATTTTCCTCTCAGCGCTGAATGACATCATATAGGTCACAGCACTGGGCCTTAGGCCTAAATTGTATGTCCTATCATATTCTTTGGATGCTTGAATTTCAAGTAGTGACCCGTATTGGCTTGTTCTATAAGAACAGGGCCCATCTTTTGAATAATAATAATAATAATAATAATAATAATAATAATAATAATAATAATAATAATAATAATAAAAACAGTGAAATTCTATCCTAAAACAGGAAATAAGCATATCTTCCGCACAGGCTTTTGGAAATGAAGCTTCGTAGCACATCATTTCAGCGTAGTGAGACCCCGCTTACCACTGTGCAGTCAACAGTCCACAGATGGTCATTTCTGTCAACTCACATCTTGGAATCCCATGTCTGTGTGTTTATCGATTTAAGAAGCACAGCTGCAAGGTTAACGAAACGAACGTTATTAACCAAACATCACACAGCTCATGAAACGAAACTGTCATGTGCAGTGTTACATCGATAGTAAATCCGTTTTAGATTTTGCGTATTCATTTGCAGATTTTACCTGGCGTATGTAAATAACGTTGCTATACAGTTACGAGGTAAAATGTCTGTAATGTCAACATTAACACAAACATTTATGAATACGTGGAACTATCAGTCAATATTCTCCAGTTCCTATCATCGTTCGTTTTAGAATTAGGCAAGTCTTGTGCTGGCACGGCCACTTATACCTTAAGCAGCCTGTAAATCTAATTCAAACACTCCCCTAATCTCTACAGAGTCCAAGCCTTGCATGAACACAGATGGAATCTCTTGGAGACACCATACGTAACCGGCTGCAACAAGTTACCCACAACGATCAGGGAAACTCGGCCTTATGAAATCCAGGAGCTGTGGGTAAGTATGATAATAAGAAAAGGGTAAAAGGTCCAGAGTTAGTGGCCCTTTAATGTTTGCACATACTAGTCACAAATGTCCTGAACGCTGCACCTATCTGATTGAAGCTACTACAGTGATTTTGCTCCTTGCCTTGGTTTAATTCTTCCGTGAGTGACGGAATAATAAGTATGCGAGTCGAGACCTTTCCTTGATGATAGCATATTGCATTTTGACTGGAACTATAATATCAAATAATATATATATATATATATATATATATATATAATATATATATATATATTATAGATATATAGTTCAGTCAGAATGCAATATGCTATGTATATATATATTATATATATATATATATATATATATATATATATATATATATATATATATATATATATATAGTAAGTGTTTACATAATAAAAATATGGAATGTTAGTCCATATATATAAAAGACTAAAACTAAAGAGGTCAACCAGATTGCTTGCAGGAATGTGATCAGACTAGAGACGCTAAAGATGACGTATACAATAAAAGTAGGCTAAGATAACATGCCGTCACCTGTAGTCATTCAATTGTTTATAAACATTAGTCCAAGCTCCCTGCTTGAGAAAACTACCGCGACCTATAATTCAAACGGCCTACGTGATCTGTAGCGTGTCTCATTTTGATTGTGTGTTCGTATGAAACTATGTCATCTGATTGTATGTTCATATGTTCAAGCTACTGTCTGTTCCTTCATAACTTGTAACAGAGATGGTAGACAGGCAGAACAGAGTTAGCTATCGTCATTAGAAGACCTGTATCTCTTTACCTAAGCTTTATCATGTAGAGAGAACAGAAGTAGCCATCATCATTGGCAGAAGCGATCAAGCTATCGTTATTAGAAGACTTGCACAATCATACCTGATCTTCACCATGTAAAACTTCAGAAGAATATATATATTTTTATACTTCGTGTTTTCTACAAGAACCTCCTCACCATGAGTTTAACACATCATCGTCATAAACAAGAAGATAATCCTGACTTCGTAAGTGATCTACAAACCCCAAGACACTCCATTGAAGATGGAAGTGCAATACCAACCGACTTAGCGTAAGATTATCGCAAGTCTAACATTACCTCATAGGGCGCCTTATTATACAAGGCAACAGCCCTAAAAGTGGTGGCAAGCGTACCAGAAGGACTCTACAACTTCTCCGAAGATAAAACAGAATAATAAATCATGAAGTCAACGAACGACAACGAAGAAAGCGCAGATTCTTCAAGCAACCTAGTATCATCGTTTAGTGAGCGACTTCAGAAAACAACAATAACTTCACCGACGACGAAAAGCAAGAGATTCTTCAAGCAACTTAGTATCATCGTTTAGTGAATAACTTCAAGAAACAAAACCGACGTGTCTTTTTCCTACGGCAACGCAAGCTTCGTCTCTCATTAGAATCATTCAAGAAAACATCGTTAGTGAGCGTTTCCGGCACTTCAAGAAACAAACCGAACGCGTCTGCAGCATCGGATCTTTCAAGGGCTCGAATCATCGAAACAACGCGCACGGGGGAAACTGAAGCCAAACCAGGTCATCCGCTAAATAGAGAAGGAGGACCAAGGCCGTGTGTTGTTATCGGAACACCGTGACTTCCCACAAAAGCAAGCTAAGTATAATTTTTTATTCATTTGGAGTAACTTTGAGTGTTTCCTTTGCAGGTCGAATTTCGTTATTCCTGTGGCTGAAGTTACGAGACATTCTTAATCTTACTTTTTTACAGAAATTATCTACATCATTGAGATTTCGCTACTGCGAGTTTTTTATCTTTGAGTGTCTGTTTCCAGAAGTTCTACTGAAATATCATAATCATATACTATGTTAATTTTATCATTTTGGGTGATTATTAATCCCTTACGTAACAAATCATATTAAACAGTGAATATGCGTTTACGCAGTGGACGTCTGTATTTATACAGATGCATGGATAGGGTCGTTAAGCACCGTAGTGATTAGAAAACACACAAAAAACAAGTGGAACACCCGTACAAATCTATAAATTAGAGGTAACACTATTTCGGGTCATGACAATAAATGCTCCTTTGCAAAGTCCCGATCGCAGTTTTAGCCTTGAGTTTTTTGAGTATAAAAATATCGAACCTCAATGACTCAACTTAACTTTAAAAATATGGCTGGATTGCAAGGAATAACATCTCTGTAAAAATCTTTCATCAGGCTAAATGCGCTGACCAGGATCCCTCACTATTTCAAATTTTAGCAAAGAATGAAGTACAAACAGTTAATATTGAATGCAGTAGTGATAACTTGTCTTAATAGTAATCGCTCAGTTCCTAATAGTTCGTCATTCATTGCTTTATACGTAACCAGCAACATAATGCTAAAAACACACAATACGTTGCCGATGGTAATAAAGAGAAGGATCCTAATTATTACAAAAAGAAATAGAAACAGTAGCCCGTTCAGAATCAAACAAGCAAACTCGGTGACTGTGTCACCTAGTCAAGCGGTCAAGGTCAGTCAAAACTGCCGAAGTGTTCAAAGCATAGCAAATTCCACACAATAAGCGACTCTAGCAGAGTGGGGAAAAGCGATGTTGGATCATACATCCCAAATACCTTTTTAAAATTAAAAAAGAATTTCCCTATGCATCACACGACAGTATCAAGTAATCAGAGCAGGTTCTAGTAATTTTAATACATTAAGTTATAATAAATACTGGTGGATTAAGCCCAACTGTACGCGCCGTAAAAATTAGAATATCTTGTTTTATTCCTTTAGTAAACGTAATATCCTGTATTTACGGACTCACCGTCTGTTGTTCGAACTTCCCTAATGAGAAGTCCGGATAAGAGAGCGTTTACAGATACCTCTATAGTTATAAAAAACATTGATCTGTATGTAGTGTAATTGTAAGATCCATCTAGGGGTATACAAAATATTATCTTACATCCTGCAAAATAAGGCGTGTTTATCAAAGGAAAATCCTATAAACCTTCAAACATATTAAAATCAGTTTGAAAAAAAAAGAGACAATTAATCAAATAATAACTTATATAAAGGAACTATACATTTGTCTCATAAATCGTAACATTGTTCAAATGACCCAACAGAATTCTCCCACAACCGCAGTCGTAGTTTGCACGCAAAATCTCGAGAAGCAATCACCCTCGAATGTCTTAGTGCGTGTAAAAAGACTTTGCTGGGAAATGAAATTTTAATCCTTCCCGACACTCAGAAATATAACGATTTCCGCGAACAAAGCCCTAGATACGGTTGACTGGCAGCAACAGGTTAATCTAGTAATCCACAAAACCTATACATATAAATATCGCATTTTTTTATTGTTGCTAATTTTTAATCCCGCCCAACCAGTCGTAGATGAATCTCTCTGATAATCTATCTAAAGTAATATCCGTAAAGTCATTCAAGCAGAGGTGATTCAGCAGAAATTTTTTTTATCTTTTATCTGAATACCAGGAAGTTTCTCCACTAGCGAGTGATCTCTGGAAAAAAAAAAACGGATGTAATTTAACACAAAATACGGTCTAAGGACAAACATAAAGCTATATACGTACCTTCGTGTAGAACCCCAATGCAATTTCAAAATAGAGATAAATGACGAAGTTGAAAAATGTTAGTAATAGGAGTCATTAGGAAATCAAATAGCCCATATAATTTTTCCCTCAAACGTCATGCCATAAAAGATCGGACTTGGCGTATCTGCGTAGATTCTGTCGCTTAAACAAGGAAACGACTCCCGATAGTTTCCAGTGCGATGTACCGACGACATCTTATCTCTGTTAGGTTAGAATAAATTTTTTTCACCAACTTGGACTTACTTAAATGCTTTTACCAGATACCATTACCTAAGTGATTGTACCTCATACACCGTTTTCAGCACACTCAGGGGACATTATCAATTTTTACGCATACCTCCGGCTCACGTTGCGCCCCAAATTACAATACAGTATAGTGTTTGGAGATTTTTAGGGGATAACCTACATGCCTATATGGATGATCTTGTAATCTTTTCTAATACCTTAGAAGTACATTCACATAAAGTAGAGCTAGTGCTACAGAGACAAGGACAAATAATCTCAGAGTAAAATATCTAAATGTGAGTTTTTAAAACCGAACATGTTGATCTAGGTTTTATGTGTCTAGTCAAGGTCTTAAAGTAGTCCATGGTAAGGTGTCGGCTATTCATAACTTTCCGGTACCTATTAACGTAAAAGGGAGATACAGCACTTTCGCGCTTTAGTGGGTATTACAATCGTATGTAAATATGTAACTCTTCAATCATAGCAGCTCCTTTAACAGATCTTACGAAGAAGAGCGTAGATTTATTATGGTCTAAAAGCATCAACAGGCGTTCGTTATCTTAAAAGCGGAATAATGCAGCTCACCTAACTTAAAAATCCCTGATTTAAGTAAAGAATTTTTTTTTATTGCAACAGACGCCTCAGACCAAGGGGTAAGAGGGGTACTACTTCAGTAATATGATAAACAGTTCTTCCCTATAGCTTTTTATTCACGTAAACTAAAGCCTCTGAAAGTAAATATGCAGTAATAGGCAAGGAAGGGCTAGGTATCTTTAACTCACCAGTACATTTTAAGTTCATAATCTATGGCTATCCTGATAAAGTCCTTACTGAACATGAGTCCTTTACCGAGTTTTTCAAAGGCTTTAATCACAGTCCAAAAGGAACTCGGTGACAAATGATCATTCAGGTTTTTGGAGCCAAGATAAGATATCTACCTGGGAAAGCAAATATCATAGCTGACGCATTATCCCGCAATCCCGCACCATACTGCAAAGAACCATTAATTAGACTAAAAGATATAGAAACATCCGTGCCTATTGTTAAAACCGTATCTAAACAAGAAAATTCCTTAACCCAAGAGATCGCGAGCATTGAATATCTGGGTTGGAGCGCAGAACTGTTACAAACTGAACAAAGCAAGTGTCAACAGCGATAAGCAAAACAATAAACACCAAACAATAAACACTTCGAACGAAAACAGGGTCAGCAGCAGCTAAGCAAAAAACAAAAACAATAAACACTTCGAACGGAAACAGGGTCAGCGGCTAAGCAAACAATAAACACTTCGAGCAGAAACCCTAAAGCAAAAGTATATTTAAAGTATGTGTATCAGAATTATGTAATCAAATGTAATATTATATGTAGGTCCGTGACGAGGAAAACCCGAAGAACACAGCAGATGACTAACGACCAGGTAGTAGTAATAATCTCTTTCATACCAATCGTCATAAACTGGTTGCATTCCGTCATCCAGGTTTCCCTACTATGTCACAGAAAGCCAAATCACTGTTTTACTGGCCTACAATGCTTACAGATATAAAAAGCACATAACTGATTGTAACACGTGTCATGAAAACAAGGGACACACTAAGATACCTGTCAGTTAAGGGCCTATCCTGTGCCAAATCAATCTTTGAAAGAATATACGTAGAATTATTAACAGAATTACGAGTCTGACAGAGGGAATAAACACTTCTTAGTGTTAATAGTTCCTTGACACGTTATATAGAATTAATAGCACTAAAAACAAACACCGCAATTGAGTGCGTTAGGAATATTTATGAGTGCTAAATCAGTAAACATGGAATTCAACACATGATAATCTGACTCGGGTGGTGTAAATCTCGTGTTAATTCCTTTCCATTAAGAAAACCAATAATATATTTTATCACCCAGAGTCAATCGGTTTGGTAGAATAACGGATAATTAAATAGGAAGTGTCAATGTCTTACGAGTTACAACTCGTGATATTGGATCCGAACTGGATTATAGCGGTTCTTGCGGTTTTAAATACCTTTATCATTTATATCTTGTATCTATAGAATTGATGCCGCAAGTAGCCTTATACGGTACACCGCTAGAACACTTTTCCACATATTCAAGCCAACCATTAATTTATCAAATATATATAAAAAAATATATAAATAAATAAATATAAAAAAATGAAATAAATATGGATACAAGTGGAGTCAATATAATACACTCCGTAAGAAGTCGGAAGGGTTACAAATTATAATAAAAAAGGAATCACGATAAAATCAATAAGCAAAACGTAACCATAGGTTAATTAAATATCCAAATATATATGCGTAAAGATTTGAACTCTAACTTAACGCTTTAGTAATGACAAATAAGCTAAAAGTTCAAGCACATATCCAAAACCTATTGACATATTGTCTGTCCCGGTGATTTATATTCGTAGTCAATGAAAAAAATAATAATAATAATAAATAAATAAATAAATAAAATAAAATAAAAGAGATTTTAAAGTCAGGAAGTCTAGAAGTGAAAATGTTATCTATGGAATAATCCTATATGAATCTTATACAGGGCTAATAATATATATAGAACTTGTATGGAAACCTTTTTCATTAGTTTGAATAAGGAATATTTAATTTAACATAATTACAATTATGCAGATTTCCAACATGAAACTAATATATTGTTCAATTTTGGTACTGTTTTTTTTCAGACATTCTTCTCATGTGGGTCGAGTATTAAAAAAACAAAAAACTTATCCTAAAGTCGTATCTCTTACAGCAAGTAACGTAACTCTTAAGCTGGTGACGACGTCATCAGTTCTAGAAGGTCTGTCGCGTTTGCCGTATCAGCATTGATTCTTTTAACCTCAAATATCTGCTTGCACAGGCTTCATCTTGCGCTTGCAAAGCAGATTGACTGGAGAAAGGAATGCTTAGCCCGAACTTCTCATGGGCAAGGCAGACGTGTCTATCCGTATGCGCAATAACAAAATAAGCAAATAGAATTTCTATAACAACAAAATGAATTAATTTTTTCTGAACCTCATAGACATTTAGAAGTATCAAGATATGTATATGAAATATTTACTTGCAACATTAGCCTATTACAATTCAAGTAAAACATTCATGGGAAAATGTCACATTTTCTTGAAAAACCCAAAGTTTATTTAGAAATGAGTTACATAGTGGGTTTTTTCGTTGCATCTCCTACCTATAAATAAAGTTTTTTAAAATTGGCCTCAGAGGATGCGCGCGAGAAAATTGAATATGAAACTTTTGTTAGGGCACATAGGATCAGATTTTATCACAACTTAATTTCAGTTAGCATAGAGAAATACAGAATCATGATTAATCTTCTCTTTGACTCTTATGTTGCCTGGCAATCTTACAAATAGCTCCGTTTTCCACTTCTTTGTCTAGTAATTTACTACCAGTAATATCGAATTTTCTTTGGGATTCGTATTGATATCTGTTTATTTTTTATAATTATGGATATTTTTACAGTCATCATAGACCTGGATAGGTTCACTCATTGTTAATGCCATGGATAAAAAAGTTTGTACAGCGGACTCTTTTGAATTCCAAAATATCAGCGAATTCATGTGGGTTAAGTCTGATCTAAATGGCTTTCTCCCCCTCCCGTATTTGGATGTCGTCTGAATTTACTTTGCCCTTGTGACAAGTATAATTTCACTTGCAGGCTGATTAATGGAACCTGTTACAGTATCCTGCAGTACGAGAGTTTCACATCGCAACTTCAAAAAATCGTTCGTCGCAGCGGACGACGGCAGTCGAGTAATAACCGCCTACAATGTGAAAGGAATAAGCACCATCATGGACTTCTTCGACCGACACCGTATCCCGTCGTTAATCTCGTTTTAATGCGGAATGCTCCAGCGACTGTCGGAAATCGACTACAAAAGGGACATACTTCCGACAATTATGACCCGAAGGATATTCAACTCTACTTTGCTGGCGAAGGACTCGTGCTGGGGATGATTTCATTCATCGCGAACGCAATCGTGCAGCTTAGGACGCAGAGAACAAGTATGAGCGCAAAATAGAACGTTGGACCCGCCCAGGCAAATTTTCCCCTTGTTTTAACCCTGTGAAATTGGCCGTTTCATTTGGCTATAGGTGGTTGTCTGGAACTGTGTAATGGACGAAAAGTTGTTCGAAAGCTAGTTAAATGTGAAGTAGTATAACCTCGGTCATGTATCCTATATATATAAATGATCATAAATAACAGAATCGAAATATATTTTTTGCGTGTACGCACTAGGAATCTATATATAAATGATCATAAATAACGGAATCGAAATATATCTTTGCGTGTACGCAATGGGAATCTATTTAAAGTGCACATATATTAATCATAATTATATGAATCCATATACATATGTATAAACAAATCAGGTAGCCTATAATCAATCTGTTACCTTTTATCTTACCAATATCTGCAGTTATATATGAGTTAGTATATGGATTAATGAATCAGATATATAACATTTAGCATAAAAATCAACGAATCAATCAGCATAAACATTAATAATTTTATCAATTCATATATGAAATTTTTTATCAGTTAAAATATGATTTTATCATGTTAATCTTCATTCTATGCAATTATCAGAGTACATTAGTATTTTCTGTAGCATATGTATCTTAATGAGATGAAGTGAAAAACTGTATCATTATATATCACGTGATCACTATTATTTACCAATATCATTGTTTTATATTTTATTACTTGAATCAATTCATGTACACCATGAATTTTTATTTACTTATATATATATATTCACATAGTGTCTGTATCACACTCCTATAAGTCAAATGCAAGTCAAGTTTGAGTAAAATTCAGTAGTTGGTTTTGGTAGCTGACCGAGCTAATGTAAGTGTTTACATAATAAAAATATGGAATGTTAGTCCATTATATAATATATAAAAGACTAAAACTAAAGAGGTCAACCAGATTGCTTGCAGGAATGTGATCAGACTAGAGACGCTAAAGATGACGTATACAATAAAAGTAGGCTAAGATAACATGCCGTCACCTGTAGTCATTCAATTGTTTATAAACATTAGTCCAAGCTCCCTGCTTGAGAAAACTACCGCGACCTATAATTCAAACGGCCTACGTGATCTGTAGCGTGTCTCATTTTGATTGTGTGTTCGTATGAAACTATGTCATCTGATTGTATGTTCATATGTTCAAGCTACTGTCTGTTCCTTCATAACTTGTAACAGAGATGGTAGACAGGCAGAACAGAGTTAGCTATCGTCATTAGAAGACCTGTATCTCTTTACCTAAGCTTTATCATGTAGAGAGAACAGAAGTAGCCATCATCATTGGCAGAAGCGATCAACTAATCGTTATTAGAAGACTTGCACAATCATACCTGATCTTCACCATGTAAAACTTCAGAAGAATATATATATTTTTATACTTTGTGTTTTCTACAAGAACCTCCTCACCATGAGTTTAACACATCATCGTCATAAACAAGAAGATAATCCTGACTTCGTAAGTGATCTACAAACCCCAAGACACTCCATTGAAGATGGAAGTGCAATACCAACCGACTTAGCGTAAGATTATCGCAAGTCTAACATTACCTCATAGGGCGCCTTATTATACAAGGCAACAGCCCTAATATATATATATATATATATATATATATATATATATATATATATATATATATATATATATATATATATATATATATATAATATATATATATATATATTATATATATAATATATATAATTATATATATATATATATATATATATATATATATATATATATATATATATATATATATATATATACACGCATACTTCTTAAATACTCAATGTCTTCACACTTTCTGGATACACCCCTCACTACGAGCCTTGAACTCAAATGAAGACACAGGTGAGGAAACACATCATCACTCAGCCTAGAAGAAGGACATAAGACTATTCCCGTTCATACATATCTGGCAAAGTCAGATCAGTTTTCCCAGACGGGAATGGATCAGTCTCCACAGTTGTCATTGTGTTGGATTGAATTGAATATAGAATTTAGACCAAAGCCCAAGCACTGGGACCATGAGGTCGTTCAGCGGTGAAACGGAAATTGACAGCAAAGGGTTTGAATGGTGTAACGAGAGGAAACCTGGGAGTTGCACTATGAATCACTTGTTGGGAGAGGGTGAAAGTAAGATGGAAAAAGAATATGAGGAAGTACAGTAAAAGGAACTAAAGGGGTTGTAGCTAGGAGCTGAAGGTATGCCGCAAAGAACCTTAAGTAATGCCTACAGTGCACAGCATGGAGTGCACTGACGGCATTTTTCCCATACGGTGGTCACTGTGTTGGAGCGTTGACTGATTTACAGGTTAGGTTAGATTAGGGACGCTCAAGGAGACCTCCTTTTCAAGTAGAGCCTCGGCGAAGGAGTCTTTAATCTATAAGCTCAGTTTTCGAAGTTCTAGGTGTTAGAGATAATTGTAAGATGTAGGTGCTTATTTGGAATTATTTCCAGGATTAAAATTTGACTCAATGGACAAAATTCTATAGACACAAACTAGAGTGTTAGATATTTTCTTAGCTTTTTTTCTACAATCTATAGTCTATTTGTATAGAGTATTGAATTCAGGCTCATTGTTTCTTTCCAGGCTGTGTTTTTGGTAACCGGATCCGGCTTGGTTTTGGCGTGCTCCGCACTTGCCTGCGAGAGGATCGCTAAATATCTGAGGAGGACAGGTAATCACTGGGTTACGCTATATCCCTCATTTACTTTCCTTCTGAATGTGAAGTACGGTTGTTTAGAATAAATCCATGATTATAATTGTGACTTTTGAGTTTAGTAAGGTGGTGACTATTACGGCAAGCCTTAATGTATAGATACTGACGTCGAGAGATCGGTGCCGCTAACTTTCTAGCTGCTTGCAGCTTGTTGCTGTGAGTCGGTTTTTAGTTTTCTGTAAAAGGAAACTAATGAGATAGCTATTTGTACATCTGTCCACACTTTTCTGTGCGCTCTCAGATCTTGAAAACTACTGAGGTTAGAGGGCTGCTAATTGGTATGTTGATTATCCACCCTCCAATCTTCAAACACTCCAAATTACAGCCCGCTAGACTCAGTAGTTTTTATTTTATTCAAGGTTAAAGTTTGCCGTAATCGTACTTCTGGCAACGATATAGGGCAGGCCATCACCAGGCCGTGATTAGGTTCGTGGGCTGCGGCTCATACATTGTTATACCGAGACCACCGAAAGATCTATTTATTTTCGGTGGCCTTGTTTACATGCTGTGGCGGCTGTACAGAAAACGCGATTGCACCGAAGAATCTTCATATCAGCACATATTTTACTCTTTTGTCTATCGTTCTTCGGACGATCCAGAGCTAAGACATTTTCACTTTCTTCATTTATGTATAAGTAGTTTATAACATTTAATATAATATTTGTTCATAAAAAGTAAAGAATTTTTTGTCTTTTAGATGACGAACCCACCAAAGGCAGCTGGCCGATATATAATAAGAATAATCCCCGAGTCGCACAGTGGTGATTCAAGACTGCGAATGTCGTAACGGCCGAAAATAGACGCCATAATTCGGCATGATCTGTTACCACGTCGGCGAGTTTGATGACGTCCGCCAAGTGAAGGCAGATGTGCAATGCTGCTGCCTAGCTCTCAGTCAAGTCACGACAACTGTCTAAAGTCGCCATGTCATGCTGGAAGACGCAATAGTGTCGTAATGGAGTTTCGACTGCCGCAACGGCGTCGGCATTTAATTACGGATGACGTAAGAGAAATATCAACATGCAGCATCCAGTATGACATAGGCCACATACTTGGCAACCCTACAACATGTGCCGAGTCAAAACTGTGTCAAGGTGCCGTTGCCAGACGTAATCAGGTTAGCTATCTTCAAATAAAGAGAAAAATATCCCATGAAAAATTATGACACTGCTACTGTACTTTCTTCCTGTATCTTTTCTGTAAAATGCTACTGAAAATTCTTCTTGTAACTGTTCTATAAAGATATAGACTAATTTAAATTGTATGTGTATATTTCATAATATAATAGTGTATAAAATATTTATATTAAGCATGTACCAAGTTTTCCTAAAAGCACTAATAACTGAATGTTATTTTATATAACAATACTTAAAATTACCAAATCTTAAGATAAAAGTGTGGGGAAATTTATTAGTTCAATAGGCGCTAATACCTTGTTATAATTTGCCTCTTATGTTTAATTTTTTAGGTAATTTATAAGTTTTCAAGCTTTTGCGTGTAACTTGAATAACATTAAATAAAAAAAAAAAAAATTTCCCTCTCTCTCTCCCTGTGTATGTCTCCGTAAT